>NW_024345479.1:278438-292397 GCF_902729225.1 Pteropus medius | reverse complement strand
TTCCCACCCAGAAGCAGGGAAAGGCCACCCTGCTATGGGGAAACAAACAACAAAACAAAGCAAAGTACAACCTAAAAGCCTGCAGAAGGTCACCAGAAACTAGGGCTGCTGCCCAGGCCTTGGTGGGGCCAGCTCAAGTGCCAGTCCCCTCCCTGAACACGTCGGAACATTTAGAGGCACAGGCAGTTCCAAAGCAAATCGAGGCCTGGACATTACTGAGCCTGGAAACATGGCTCAATTTTTAAAGCCTCTCCACTCCCAGACACTTTGTCTTCTGATCTCAAAAACACTGCATTCCGCCCCCAGGTACTTAGCTCTTGACCCCTAGTTGCTTAGGGACCATAATAATGCATTCAATTCAGCAAGTAAGAACAGGTCCACAATAAACCTTTGTCCATGACTGTTATAAAGTTTAAACTCTGAGCTTCCAAGCCAAAATATTAGAAAGGGCCTCCTTAGCCTTTGTTAATTACAAAATAAATGATTCCAATAGGAAAGGATTTTCTCTTTGGGGAATTACTTGGGTGGGATCAATGCCTTGCTTTGCACATACTCTACAAGCTCCAACCCCGCAGCTAGGGTGGTGCTGCCCATTTCTCACTCTCTCAGCACAGTTAATATAGGGCCTTGATCCCACCAGACACGCCTTTGGCACAGCCCTGCCTGGGAAGGAGCCTTGACTGGGTGAACAGCTAATGAGCTGTGCTTCCTTTCTGGCCTCAGTCTCCTCAACTGTAAAACTGCAGAACTAGAAAAATGAGAATAGCCTTCAAATACTGACCGTTTGTTATGTGCCTGGCAATGTGCTATGGGTCATCTCATTTTATATGAAGTCAATAATATTCTCATCCTCATCTTACAGTGAAGGAAACGAGTGCTTATAGGAATTCTGGAACTTGCCCCAAATCACCCAGCTGGTAAATGGTGTGGCCAGGATTTGAGCCCAGTCATACAGATCCCCAAATCCATGCTCTGAACCACTCCACTCTCTACCTCTTCCTTTCTCTGAAATCTTCTAGCTCTGACATCACGATTCTGGATGCTCTCCATGGCTTTCTGCTCTCACCAGTGGTGCCAGAAAAGAGAGATGTGTTTAGGACTCTACTCTGCAAGTCCAGAGGAAAACAATTCCTGAAAGGCAGGGGGCTCCTTACTTCCTTTGTGTTGGAGATGCCAATCAAAGCTGGACACTTGACAGACCCCCATATCAGCAGGCAACAGCCTGTGTGGAAGACAAACAAATTCTAGCCAGACAGGAAAGGGGAGTGCCCCTTGATTCTGTGACTTCCCCTCTCTATTTCCTGGTTTATCAGCAGGGTCCTGTGTTTCTGTTGCTATGGCCCTTTGAACTGTGGCTAGAATGGGATTCCAGGCTACAGAGACCCTTTTGGAGCAAGAAAAGTACAATACATACATCTACAGATTATATCTATGACACTGTATGTAAAGGAACAGAAGTAAATCATATTTCTTTACATATTTAACAAATTGCCTTTAGCATTCACATAATCATTAGACAGTGGACTGGATGTGAACTTACATCATCTCGTGTAATCTTCGAAAGTTGCCTGGGAGGTAGGTACTGTTATCCCCATTTTACAGAGGAAAACACTGAGGCTCGGGGAGATTTACAACTTTGGTCACGGCCACATGGCTGTTAAGTAGGAGAGCTGGAATTCAAACCCAGGCTAGATTTGTTTGATTGCAGAATCTGTATTCTTTTCAATAAACAGAGTGTTATGTAACAAAAAGAACAAAAATTTAAAACTGGAAAGATCCCAGAATATCGTAGAAATCTAGTTGCCATAACTATATGTGTTACACATTATGATAGTAACTCTCACTTGTCGCGTGCTTGTTAGTGCCAGGCGCTGGACCACTTTACATGCATTATCTCTACTGCTTGGGGAGATACACGCTAGTAACCCCATTTTTGCAGATAAGAAAACAAGCTCAGCAATCATACAAGGTCACATACAGCTAAATAAGTAATGGAGCTGAGATTCAAACTCAAGTCTGCTTGACTCCAGAGTGTATGCTCTTAACCACTAAGGTAACAGAAATAATAATATACATTAACTACAGGCCAAATACTGCTCTAAGTAATTTAAATCTTATAACTTATAGATATTATTATCCCCATTTTACAGATGAGAAAAATATTGCCTTTTATAGTACTACTTAAGCTCACATTCCAAACACTACATGTGTTAAAACACACATGCACTATTAGTGTCATATTTGCTTAACATATCTTGGTTCCTATTACGATCTAAAAAAATGATTTATTTCATAGTGTCATGGGTTTTTTTCATTGTCCATCTAATGCATTAAGGTCTTGGAGGAAAAGATGTGAAAAGGTACTGTCTGTAGGTGAAGCAGGCACAGTCAAGAGAGGGGTTGTACTGAGTGGGGAAGGCCCTCTGGCCATAAGGAGCCTTGTCTGGTTTCCCTCCGGCCACTTTTCTGTATCCCTTTCAGTTTGACTCTGTCTAACACATTGGCTAGCAGGTGAACTTCCATCAGGTATTGTGGAGCAGATGTAAAGTGCCAGGCTTTCAACATCAAGAAGACCTGGGTGTCAATATTAGTTACGTGACCTTGGACACATTACTTAATCTTTCTGAGCTTCAGTTTCCTCATCTGTAAAGTGGCTTGATATGTTACCTAATTTAACAGAGTTGCGAGTTTTAAATGAACCACTTTGTATGAAGCATTGAGCCTACTGCCTAGCATCCTCAGAGCATCCTCGTGTTATACAACAGCCAGCCTCCTGAAGTGCTGGGAGCGGGGAGAACTGTTCCTGGGGATGGTTTCATAGGACGGTGGAGGAGTGGAGGAAGGGTGAAAGCAATCCAGGCATCTGGCTTTGGGTCCTGAGAGCAACCATGAGTCAGCCTTAAGTGCTGAGGGACCAGCAGTGTTCTCAATACTTCTGGGCGTGTGCTGTGGTCACTTGGCCATAGTCCTCTTCAGTCACACTGTCTGAACGTTGTTCTTGTAAATTTGGCTGGTTTCTTTTCAGAAAAACAGCCTCCACCATGTGATGGCATGGCCCAGCCTGGGTCAGGGAAGGAGGGATAGTAAGTTGTACACTGAACCTTATTTCTGGAGAGGTCGGTGGTCCTAGAAAAATTTCTATCCTTTTCCCTTCCTTTCAAGACCCAATAATAATCAATACTCTGATTCGGAGTGAGATGGAAGTGATAAATCATAATGGTTAAGACATGAAGCTTAGCATCAAGCAGTTCTGGGTTCAAATTCTGGCTGTCAATTACTACCTCTGGGACCTTGGGCAAACCACTCCTGTTTTCCTATTTCACTCACGGGCAAGATCATTCTGATGTTATGATGGTAAGGTTTTAAGAAATTTGTGCAAAGTGCTCAGCACATGTGTCAGGAAACACACTGTATAGCACATAGTAATTGTTCAATAAATGGTAGCTACTATTAAGTCCTCAGTAGTTGTTGGGGAATATAACTTAACCATTTTCTATCTTTTTACCAACCTGAGAAAATATTTTCCAATAACCATTTTTCCCTCTGAGCGATGCTCCTCATACCTAATGTGCCATCATTCTGGAGAGGAGAAAGCTGGGGAGAGATGGAGTAGATGTGTCCCTACTGCTCTTCTCTCCAGTTTGGAAGGATCAGCCCCACCCAGCCAGAACCTCTGGCTTTCCTGACCCCGATTCTCTCCCACATATTCTCCTGTGCTCTGCTCTTTATTTTGCAGACAGCTGGGGAAGAGACCAGTATGTGTGAATGTCTCTATGTGGGAGGGGTTGAGCGGGGGAGTAGGGGGCAGGCTGAGAATTAGAAATGGCACATCTTCTGACTGAGTCATCTCTACTCCTACTTCAAGAGAAATGGCCTTTGGCCTGTAATAAGAAGGGAAATATACATGGTAGTAGGATCCCTACCCAGGAAAAGTAGATCCAGGTTGGGGCCAGAAATCTCAGGTCAATGTTCACCTGGACCAGAACCACAAACCTCTGTTCCCAAAAGCACTAAGGTTGGAAGCAAGGTAGGAATAGAGGAATAAGGGAGTATGTAGGGAACTTAAAGACCAGACTCCACTGGATATAAGAAAAAAGATGACCAAAAACAATACTACACTACAGTTAAAAGGAAAGAGGCACATCCATATATGGTATCATGGAAAGATGTCCAAGACATACTATTAAGTAAAAAAAGAATCACTGAACAACACGGATATTAAATTAGAACATGGGACTATCTTCTATGGCAACTTGGAAGAGGAAAGTGAGGTCTCCAGTCCCCCTTCAGCCCCAAAGGACTTCCATAGCCGATCCCAAGTTACCAGGATGTTCCCAGGGGTCAACAAAAACATCCAAACATCTAACTGGTAAGGAAAGAAAAAGTGAGAAGAGAAAAATCAAGAGGAGAGAAAATTCCCAGATTTTACAACAGGAGAGTTTAGATTTCCACATTCAGAAATGACTATAACAAGCTTCCCTCTGGAGGTCTCTACATCTCGATGCAAGCTTAACCCCAATCTAGGCTAAAAATCACACTTCCTACCAAGTCACCTATATTTTCCCTTCTGATTCTAAGGTCATTTTGTGTAAGAGAATGTTGAGCTCCAAAGACATGAAATGGCTTGCCCAGGGTTACACAGCAAGACAGAGGCAGAAACTGCCTTCAGCATCCTAACCAATGTTTATTTGTATCCATTATGCAATACTGCCCTATTTAAAACCCAACATTTGCTTTTGTCAACTTTAATTTTCATCCCAACCCCAGTCCTAACTCAGATGGGGCTCAGGTGCTTCTGGCCCCAGGCCAATGGAAATGCTTGGTTTTTCTTTCTGCCTCTCCTTGCTTCCTCCCCACTTTTTATCACCCAGAAATCTCCCTCTTGACCATGTTTTCTTTCTGAAAAGGGCAATCACAAGCGGCAGGGAAGAAATGGATTTTGTCCCTGGCCTGAAGTGGCTCTGAAGCTGCCCGGCTCTTTTCTGCACAATGCAGAAGATGACCCTCCCTAGGAGGGCTTTGGGGTTCATGCCAAGTGTGCTACCTCCCTTCTCCCTCTGGCTGCCTTACTAAAGCAAACTCCTGACTTTAGCTATGGAAGATGACAGGTTATCAGTGACCATAATTCAAGACTCTAAGATCCTGAGATAAAGATTTTGAAGAGAGATCATGAAAGATGATGAACAGGGATCAGTAAACTTGGACAACAGCAGCAGCTGAGTACAAGGGTCAGTGTCTGGGAGTAATTTAGGAAAGTTTGGTGCTGACAGCTGTGTCTGGAGTTAAATGTCATGGCCAAGTCAGCTCCTGGGCTCCTCCACTTCTTCAGGCAAAATGAAGCTCTGGCTCAAGACTCAAAGACAGCTGTGGTGCGGCAGAAGTCAGGGCTCCTGAGGCCCCAGTACTCAGCCATGCTGCTTGCCAGCCGTGTGACCTTATGCAAGTCCTTAGGAAAGGAAGAAAGGAAAGTAGCATCTACTGAGTGAGTGCAATGCCCTTTCCCATATGTCATCCTCATTACAGTTTAGTGATGAGAGTAATGTCCCTATTTCACTTGGGAGGACACTGAGAATTTGTAATGGTAACTGAAGTCATTCCACGCTACAGAGCTGGGGAGTGGGAAGATGTAATTAGGACCCAGAGTTTCTAAACTCAAGTTCTGGGTTCTTTCTCTTGAGCTTTAGCTTCTTTCTCTGTAAAACGGGGATAATAATGTACCCACCTCATGAATGAAGTCACACATTGTGGGTTCTAAACCCCTCCCTTCTCAGGGTTGTGACTACCTTCTATTTGTGAATGAAGTCATCTTACTTTTGCCCCTCCCCCCGTCCTGTTTGTAGGTCTAGGCCCTAAGAGGTACAGCAGAGGGAGGGTATTTAGACTCTGGTTTTCTCTCTACCCATGTCTCCAGGCCTTATACTGACTCTGGAGGGCTGACTCTGTCTTCTCCTCCCGGGTTTTGGCAGGCGGGCTGACATCAGTGGGTGTTCCCAGGGAAAGGGAACTGTGAGCCCAGCTCCAGGCTCCCCTTCCCCCACGGCCAGGACAGCCCTAAACCCCTGCCTTAGATATTGCGGCGTCGAGAGGCCCTCTGAGCTCCCAGACCCCTCCCTCTTCTCCAAGTCCCGGAGAACAGCTCGCTTCTCACCCTACCTTCACCCCTGTCCACCTCCCCATGAAAGAGAATCCCGAGAGAGGATACTCGAAGACCTTGGCGAGTCCCAGGCGCCACTTTGCCGAGCCTAGGAAATGGATCCCGGTTCTGGGGTTACGAGGGGAGCTGTCCAGCCCCTCAGGGTGAGCTAGAAGAAAGGGTGGGCCATCGCCGGTGAGGAGGAGGGAGCGGCGAGCGCCGGGGCCGGGTGGGGCTGCTACTCCTCCAACAACCCGCGGGCTCCGGGCGTCGCCCCCGCCCCCCACGTGGCCGTCGCCGTTCCAGCCCCTGCGAGGAAGCGGTGCGCTTCCTGCGGCTGGGGCCGGGGATATAGGCGCCCCCGCCCCTCTTTGCCTGCTCGCCGCGCTATGGCCTCGCTCCGGGCAGAGAGCGCCTGTGGCGGCCCACGGCTCCCGGCGACCCGCGCCGGGCGACCCACAGCGCTCCGCCTCCTCCTTCTGCTGGGCGGTGAGCGCGGCGCCCCCGAGCCGGGTGGGAAGCGTGAGAGGCCCCGGAGGGGAGGGGGGCTGGACAGCCGAGGCTGGAACGGCTCCGGGCTAGGGGTGCCGACAGCGCTGTCCTTCGGACAGTCCCTGGCCCCAGCTCGGTGAGGGCGCAGAGCTAGCTGCTTACCGTTTGGGGAAAGCTGGGGCTCCAGGGCTCCGCGGAGGGGTCTTGGGAGGTCTAGTACTGGCGACGAGGGAGGGGAATGGGGGTCTGAATGTGAGTAGAAAGGAGCTGGTACCAGGCCTTCTCTTCCAGGCGCTGAGGCACCCTGTGGGTGGATTATTCCTCCTTCTCTTGTGAGAGTAGCTCTGGCTACTAAGGGTCGCGTTCACCAGCCCGCACCCATCCTCCAGGCTCCACTACTCAGATCCCAGCCATCTCAACTCCTCTCCCATTTCTGCCCACAGCCGTCCTAAAGCCACAGGAGTCCCTGGCTCAGCTTCTTACCACCCCAGGCAGCTTGGTGTCACAAGGTGAGTAGCCAGCAGCTGTGGGAGGATGGCCTGGGGCAAGAGGAGAGGCAAGTAAGTGGGGAGGGTCCCTTTCCCACAAGGCAAGCCTCAAGCCCAACTGGTGCCCCTCTCTATTCTGTTTTGGGGTTGTTTGTATCTTTCCTCCTCTTATTCCACAAAACCCCCACCCAACTGTGAGCTGGTCCACCTCACAGGTGGGTTAGAAGACCCCAGAAAAAGTGTATATGGAAACTCTTGTCAGACTGGGAAGTACTGTGCGCCTGGAAGGCATTAAAATTTTCCTGATCTGGGACTATCTCCTCAGCCAGAAGTGTCTTGCTTGGGAAAATTTCTGAGGCTCTCCTGGCAGTTCCCATGGATGAAGACAGGGACAGTAGTCCTTCAGTGGAAGTTCCTGGACCAGAGGGCTTGAAGGGAGGGGCAGGGTGTGGTCAATGTGCAGCATCTGTGCCCACAGAGAAAATGATGGAGGAGAATTATAAGGAAAAGGTCCAACTTTGCTGGCAAGACTATAAGATTCAAATGGACTCTATCGAAAAAGACTGGTGCGACTGGGCCATAATTAGCAGGTACAGGCAGTGCTGAAGGGTGGTTTGGGCCAGGGGTGGGGTCTGCTCCTTGTGGGTGGGCCTTGAGTGAATGTGGGGCACTCCTTTCTCTGGGCCCAAGCCCTTCCTTATTCTAGTCTTCTCCTGCCCCCAGGCCTTATAGCTCACTGCAGAATTGCTTGGAACAGAAAGCAGAATCATTTGGCGTGGGCTTCCCCAATCCCTGGGCAGAACAGGTCATCCTTGAGACTCACCAGATCCACTTTGCCAACTGCTCCTTGGTGCAGCCCACCTTCACAGACCCCCCAGAAGATGTGCTCTTGGCCATGATCATAGCCCCCATCTGCCTCATCCCATTTCTCGTCACCCTTGTGGTATGGAGGAGTAAAGACGGTGAAGCCCAGACCTAGGGTGGCATGAGTTTTCTCAGCAGCCATCTTGCTCCTTTCCCCTGCCCCCGCCAGGTCTCTCTCCTCCTCTCCCTACCTCCTTTTTTCACTCCTACCCCTACTGCAGATCTTTAGATTGGTGGAAATGGGAGCTGGGTGGGGTCATGGCACAAGTTCTGTAATCTTCAAAATAAAAGATTTGTTTTGTACACTGTCCTCCTCCCCATCCCAGTGGGGCCTGTGTTCTACCCAGAGTCTCTGTCATTTCCATAGGCAGCTGGCCTGGAAGAATCTAGATAGCCCCACTGTTTTGTTCACTTACTTGCCCCCTACAGTCCTCCGGCTCCCCCACCTGAAGGCCACACTCCTACACTCCTTCCTCTCAAGGCGGGGCCTTTCCTGCCCCTATCCAAACCCAGCTCCAGGAAACATGCAGGAAGAGACTCCCTTCCGGTCTGGACAGCAACTGGAGGTATGGGGGGTAGGAGCAAGGGAGAACTCTGCTGTGACTCCTGCAAGAAAGAAGGGGGGCCACCCAGGAGCCCTGAATGTTCCCCTTCTTGGAGCCTTAGTTTATTCCCAGAGCCTGGGAATAGGAACCCTGATCCGGCCAACTAGAGTCTATCCCTAAAGACCTCAGGATTGAAAGCAAAGGCAGTGGGGGCTCCTCCCGGTACTAGGTTCATTACAGGACTCCCCATCCAGGTCCCTGGCCCTCTTCCTATATTGTCCTGGGCCCCAGCGGGGTGTGGTCTACAGCTTGGCCACACACTGCCCCCTGGTGTCCGCTAAAGCCAAAAAACAGAAGATGGATGTGAGGTGGAAGCTCAAAACTGAGGAGATTGGACATTGCAGTCAGAGACTTGCCATCTCTATAGCAACCACTAATTCTATCAGCTTCCCGAGTCATACTTATGCTCCCTTAAGACACTTTCACATTGTTGACATAAGAAATGTCTAAACCTGTAGAGAATTTTTATGAGTTTATTTGAGCCCAAAGTGACAACATATGCCAGTGAGCAAGATCTCAAATGCTCTAGAGAAAAACAGTTTTGCAGTTTCTTTTATGCATTTGAAATTAAAGAGGAAGCATAGGAAGATCACGTGAATGTGGGAGAAAGCAAGGTGGGGATTGGATTATGGGATAGTTAAGATTATTTGCTCTCTTGAGGGTAGTCATGTCTTAGAAGGAGGAATCTGAAAAGAGGCATTTCAAAGGTGTGTTAACCTAGAGGCAAAGAAACAATTGACAGGGCTTGCTTAAGGCAAACATGAACCTTTTATTAAGAATTTATATGCCTGGGGCGTGACTACCCACCATGACCTGCCCAATTAGGGATTTATGATTTATTACAGCACCACTTTTTTTTTCTAGACCACTTCCTTGGGACACACCTAGTCTCTGTGACTCACCATTTTGGTATAAGAACACTCCTGTATATCCCCAGGACAGTAAGGCCCAGTTCTCATCATGAACCTTCGCCTCTAGTTCTCCCTGGGACAAACTTGTCAGGTCATCAAAAACATCTAGAGAACAACTTTGTTCTCCATATAGACACCTGTTTATTCCTTGGGGCATCTGAAGGCTTCTTCAAGAATTTTCCTTTCCTCCTTGTTGAGATAACTGCCTCCCTGAGTATATGCATAGCCATTTCCTAGACATGCCTATATATTATATATGTGTGCGTGTGTGCGTGCGCACGTGCGCTTCTTGGGATATATGTATTCATTCTCAGAGACACATTTCTCACAGGACATATCTATCTCTCTAGAGACCTACCTGTTCCCTAAGACATTTTGAGTTTCACCTGAGATAAATCTTTGCTCCGTTTCTATTAATGCATATGCCTTCTCCAAGGATATATTTATCCTTTCCTTGGACCATATTTGCTTTCATGTATTTTACTAACATACAAAGGCATGTTGGTATAAGATACTGTGTATGGTATATTGTGTTTGAAAGGTAAGTTTGGTTTCTGCTCTCAATGGCTTTCATCTAGTAGCAGAGCCCTCATGTGCAAATAAAAACAATGGAGTGTGTGCTGAGAGTCATGCAAGGGATGCAAACCAAATGTTATGTGAGTGCAAAGGAAGGGAGAGTCACATCTAGCTGAGGTGTGATAACAGGAGGTAAGATTACAGCAGGGTGATTGTGGAGTTCTACATAAATAGGCCTTAGATGGAGTGCATTCACCTTGGGGAGAGTATAGAAAGGGATATGAATTAAGAAATTATTGCAATAATCCAGGCTTGAGAAAATGAGTACATGGACCAAAACAGTGACGAATGGGGAAATGAAAAGTAATTTAAAAGTGGGAGAGATCATTAAAAACAGGAGAGGGAATCAGCGGGATTTGGATATGAAGGAGGTGACAGAGATAAGAGGTTAGAGCTGACTCAGGCTTTGAACCTGAGTTACTAGGAAAAGATGAAAGTAATAACAGCAAAGGGCCATTAGCAGGAGGAGCTGGCCTGAAGAAAATGATATACAATATGAGGTAACAATGGAGCAAGTTGTTATGTCCCTCAGAGAGTTAGAAATGGGGTGGTGGTGGTGATAGTGGTGGAAAGAGGGTGGAGCTAGAAATACAGGTTAGGAGTATTCTGCACAGAAATGTCATGTGAAGCCATTAAAAGGATAAGAGTGCTAAGAGAGGTACATTGAACAGAAAATGGCTGATGTGAGGTTCTTAGGAAACACCCACATTTAAAGAATGAGGAAAAAAGGAGACAAAGGGAAAGATCAGAGAGATAGTAGCAGAACAGGGATAAAGCAGTGCCATAGAAGCAAAGGAGATGGTGCCCTTTGAGAGAACATTATTAATTGAATGATTCATTCAATTATGCAATGAATATTTGTTGGGCACTTCTGTGGACCAAGAACTAAGCACAATGAGAGATGGACTTGGGTGGGGGAGATGTTAAGAGATCAGACAGGAAATGAGAGGATAGCAATGTCAAGGAAGCTACGTATTTTCAAATAGGGCTGACCTCAGCATGTTTATAGACTAGGAGAGAGAAGCCAAGAGAGAGGGAAAGAGGGAAAAGGATACACAGAGAAATCCTGGAGGAAGGTGGAAAGGAGAGGCAAGAAGATGTGCCAAAGGGTTGGCCTTGTAAAAGAAGAGTTACACTTCTTCTTTTGAGTCCAAAAAGAAGAAGTAAAAGTGGAGAGGAATTTTTGAGGGATGAATCGAATGTGACAGAAGGAGAGGAAAAGATTAAGAGGTTTACATGCATGGCCTCAATTTCATAAGATAGAAGGGAAGGACATTCTACAGAGAGGCGGGAGATAGGGACAGGTGGAATAGCTTGACGAGTGTGGAAAAATTTGAAGAGTTTCCTTGATAAATATGATAGGGAGTCAATAAAAGACAAAAGGTTGCTGGGCTGCACTGATTGCCCTGCAGTTAGGTTAGGGAACTGGAGCTCAGTCAGTATGTTCTGGTGATTTTTTTTTTTTTTCAGTAATACTCCCCTAACAAGGAATGAAAAAGGGGGAATGGTGGGCAGGAAGCAACAGCCCTGGTTTGGGAACTGACCAGCAGGTAGGTAGGCAAGGGACAGAACTGAATAGTATAGGCTGGGTAGGAGTCAAATAGACCAAAAGTCTGGAACTTGATACTAGGCATGTGAGGACGTGGGAGAGATGTGAGATAGATGGCTGTGATCAAAGATGATAGTTCTGGGTCCCTCTCACTCTCTGCCTCTGTGGAGTGTTATCCTTTTTCTAATAAACTTTCCTTTTGACTCTAATTTTGGCGTATGTGTTGAATTCTTTCTACACTCTCTGCCAAAACAAAACAAAACAAAACCCCTCTTCTTTTCTCAGTGGAGGGATTGGTCTCCTCCGCACTCGGGGAAATTTGCCCTGTCCTGCATCGTCTTTTCTGGCGACCACAAAGAGACCAAAGGACATAAACTCATCCCACCCAAGCTCACCATGGCGCTTCTCATCTGAGAGAGACTGGGATTTACTCCCCTATGCTGTGCAGATCAATTGGCCTTGGGCAAATGGTTGACACTGTTTCTAGGGGGCTGGTGAGAGACTCGTTCTCTAACTTAGCAGGAGTCCACCGGTCCTGTCTACTTTTCCAGCTTTTCTTCCTCTAACTTCTCTGACTCAGTGTCATCACCATTGGAATTGCAGAGAAGACCTGCTCAGGGATCCCATCAAAACTCCAAATTAAAAGGCTGCAGCACCTTTGGGCCACAACAGGACGGGCTGCAAGGCTTCCTGCTACTTCCATATGCTTTAACAACCTCACATTCTCTGCCTTCGGGGCCCTTAGAATAAACTTTCAGACATTTTTATTCCCAGTAAGCAGGGACTATAGCCCTATCTGAGCTTTGAAGCTACAGCAGACAGACCTTCATCCCTCAACATCCCAGAAAAAAATATCTGAGGGGGGAATAATGTAGGGAGGAGGCAAGAGAATTAAAAGGGTAATCAAGCTACATTAAGACACTGCAATATGTTGATCAGCTTGACAGCCAGGCCAGGGAGGACACCTTCAGAACAAAGGAAGATTTCTGCTGGAACAGCTAACAACTCATTTCCCCACACCCCCGTGGAAGGGGAAACTAGAACAACAGAGTCTTTAAGTGGGACCTACACCAATTAAATCGTTCATTCCCTATGGCTAAAACCACGGGGAACCTATGGATTAAAGGCTAAGAACTGCCAGCTCACCTTTTCAGGCTACATACTCTTCTCCTATCCCCTTCCTCACTGTATGTCCATATAGAAGGAAATGGGAACTAAGAATGATATTTAAACTAAATTCTCTGAATACTTAGGGTCCCTCTCACTCTCTGCCTCTGGAAGGATACCACACTCTGTGCATGGAGTGTTATCCCTTTTCTAAGAAACTTTCTTTTTGGCTCTCAGAGGGGAAAAAAAAAAGATTGTAACTCTGAATCTTGGAAATGGAGCTGTTTTCAGCGATAAAAGCTACAAATGTGCTCCCACTGGTGCTGAAGGAGATTGAGGAATGGTGGAGTCGAAAAACATAGGAATTGAGGATATTGAGGAATTTTAAGGCATTAAATTAAAGTTGCAATTGATACAAATGTTAATATGAAAAGAAGCCTAGCATAGTGGACAAGCCTAGGCTAGGGTCTGGAGACCTGGGGTTCTACTTGAATTTCTACAAACTATGTCGCTTTTGGGAAGTCACTGCCCTTCTCCGAGGTTGAATCAGAAGACTTCTCAAGGACTTTTCTGCCTTAAACGGTAATTATTTTTAGCCTAATGGCAAGAGACTGGCTAGAGAGGAAGATCCCTCCCGTTAGGCCGAGGCTGCCCCTCTGCTGAAAAGAGTCCGGAACCTTTCTGCTGTGCTTTCTGCCGGACGTGCGGAAGCGGAGACCGGAAGCCGTTTGCCGGGAGGTTCCGGGTTTCCTGGGTTACTACGATGGCGATGAGTTTCGAGTGGCCGTGGCAGTATCGCTTCCCGCCCTTCTTTACGTGAGGTTCAGACCCCGAGAAGCCCCTCTGCGACTCCCTCTCTTCCCTCGGACCCCAGGCTCAGCCCTGATCTTTCACATGGGGAGGGGGAGAAAGGACCCGATTGCCACCACTCTCAGCCCCTTACTTTCTCCCCGTATGCGCCCCCGGCAAGTGCTGCCTCTCACCCTCTCACTCCCTCTAATTCTGCAACCCATCCCCTTCACCCGGCAGGTTACAGCCGAACGTGGACACTCGGCAGAAGCAGCTGGCCGCCTGGTGCTCGCTAGTCCTGTCCTTCTGCCGCCTGCACAAACAGTCCAGCATGACGGTGATGGAAGCTCAAGAGAGCCCGCTCTTCAACAACGTGAAGCTACAGCGTATCCTCCCTCAGGCTCTTCCACAACCTACACATATGCACTTCCGCACTTTCCCACAT
>NW_024345479.1:268869-278318 GCF_902729225.1 Pteropus medius | reverse complement strand
AAATGCAGCACCAAACCCTCTTGTCCTAGGCAGTGATGGGTACCTGGTGTCTTTCAAGTCTTAGAAACTCTGCTCTGAAGCCAAGCCCCAAGCTTTTCAACCTGAGCCCTTTAGACTCTTTGAATCTCTTATCCTCATCTTTGTGAAGCTTAAGCTCTGCTACTACCTTTAGTAATTTTCTCCACCTACTCTCCTTCCCCCAGGAAGTAGGGGTCATTTGTTTTTGCTGGCTGATTCATACCTAAAATATCTGTGCAGAAAGGCTAAAGGAAGGGTGAAGACTGAGGGTGAGAAATAGTAGGACCTTTCATTTTGTAAAGTGTTTCCTTTTAATTAGAATAGTTTCTTTTTAACTTCTGCCCTCCGATATCCAGGAAATGCCAATTTACATGCTGTTGGGAATTGTACGTATAGTTTGTGGGAGGGAGAAGAAGGGGGCAGGTGGTTTTCAGCATGAGACTGGCTCTGAGAATTTTTATCCCACCCAGTTCATTTCCTTAATGCCATTCCCTTAACCTTAAATCAGGAAAGCTCCCAGTGGAATCAATCCAGATTGTATTAGAGGAACTGAGGAAGAAAGGTGGGTTCGGTTCTCCAGATTCCTTATTTTTCCATCTAGTTGGGTTTTCCTGAGTTGTTACAAGTCTTTTCTTGTAACAACTCTCCCCTGGCTTGGAGCCCAGAATGCTCTGTACATTAGATATCCCAATTCTGCAGGTCGTTTTCCCCATTGGTATACAAAGCTGAAATCTCTCCATCTGTGCTCTAACACCTGAAGAGATGTAGAAAGAGAGCGGGTGCCTTGCTGATAGTCATAGCATAACAAATTTTGAATTTCTCTTTCTGAAAGCTGAGTCTCTTACACTCTATTCTACCTTGGTTTTTGCCTCTCTTCCTTCTTAGAGCATGATTGCTTTCATAAATATCTATTTTGCAGGGAACCTTGAGTGGTTGGATAAGAACAAATCTAGCTTCCTGATCATGTGGCGGAGACCAGAGGAATGGGGGAAACTCATTTATCAGTGGGTGAGATTATTCTGCTGCAATGACCCATGCATGGCAAAGGACAAATGTACCTGTGATCAGCAGATACCTGGTGTTCTCAGATCCAGGCTGAGCAAAGCTGGAGGGGGCAAAAAAAGGAAGCGTAGGTCTTCCAGGCAAGATTCTTTCAGTGACTCAATTTCCTTGGCTGCACAAAACTTCTCTTTCTTTGCCTGTTGGAGGTCAGAGGCTCCATGAGGCCATGTTTGGAGAATGCACTATTGGGAACCACTAGTACTATTGTTGGCTGGAGCCTCTGACCACAGAAGATAAATGAGGAAAGGAAGGAAAAAAAAACCCATGGGGCCCCTCCCCCCACCGCACTCTTACAGGGCTGTCCACAATATGAATGCCACATTCTGAACCAGTGTGGGTGTGGGGACACACTGTCCTTCAAATTCTCAGCCACCACCATTTCTAAGCATTCCCAAGAGAGAGAGGTGGGGAAGAAGCATCAACAACCCAAATAAAACAAACACATACCACCCATTCTTGGACAGGAAAACAACCAGAATGAGAGGTCATTGCTCAGACACGTGAAGGCCTGTGGTTTAGTGGTTCAGAATTTGTGTGTACATGTATAAATATAGTACCTGTAGGGTTTGTCGATTTTAGCCATTCCTCTGCAGAGGTGACAGTGAGCCCTGGTTTGGGAATAGGTATCATTCCTGGGTCAGAGAGGTAGAGCTGGTGAGTTTACCTTCTCCCAGGAGATTCCTGGTCCTTATTCAGTCCCCATTTTCTTTATCCATAGGTTTCCAGGAGTGGCCAGAACAACTCCGTGTTCACCCTGTATGAACTGACCAATGGAGAAGACACAGAGGATGAGGGTAATGCTTTTCCCTTTCCCCCTAGTTTTGTCGTCTGAATCCTCTCTCCAGTCCTTGTTTAATTGACATTCAGGCATTTCTCTGCCTCTGGATTCCAAATACTATGTAATACAAGGGTTCTTAACCCATGTTCAATATTTCCATAAACCACCTGAATTCACATACCAAAAAACCCCAAATTTTTGTTTGTGGGGGTATATATGTATTTTTCTAGGGATAGAATCCATATTATCAGATTTTCAAGGGCATCTGTGACCCATGAAAAGTTAATTACTGATGTAAATGCCAAATGAGGAACCAGGGCAGGAGATGAAGCCTGAAATCTCAGTCCTTGCTGACTCAGGTTTTCTTTCACCCTTTATCCTTATAAAGAGCTCAAGATTTGTGGGTGTTAGCTGAAGGGATTGGGCCAACACCTCCAGCTCTTTTAAATACTTTGTTTTCTGGCCAGGCAAGGATTTGTATACTGTTTGATTTTTTTACATAGTATAAATACTCTCTTAGCTCTTTTATTTCTGATTTTATATTTTGATCCCCAGGATCACCAAAAGTTCCAGTCTTAGCAGAGGAAAAGAGTGCCTCCCCTTTTTGCCAGATCCTGGCTGTCCCAACAGAGCTTACAGCTCTTGGCTCTTCCCCTGCCCTGCAGGCCTCTGCTTGCTATTCCCACCATCACCTATGACTTCAGTGCTTCATCCTTGCCCAGCCCACCACTCAGGCTAGGCAAAGCAGGAGGCTTCCCTAGAAAGCAGGCTTCCAGACTCAAGAGCTGGGCCCCTGCAGAGGGTGAGGTGTACAAGCCTGTTAGGGCTTGCCTCCTGTCTCACATCTCCCTGCAATATCTTGCCATTTCTCCAGACACTCAGCTGGCCCTTGGCTCCCAGCTTTGTTTCTTTTAAGTAGGAAAGGGCAGATATCTGTGCTGGACCCTAACAGTCTCCTGGCCAGAGGTATGGTTATATTTCTTTGTGTTAGGACAGGTTCTCCTGATGGGTACAGTTGTGCAGTGAGGGTCAGTGTTCAGTAACAAGGGCCTTGTGCTCCCTAGGCTTCATTGTCAAGTCTCCCTCTTTGTGGCCCCCAAGCAAACGGTGTCACTCTTGTGCATCAGACACTAATGGATTGGGGGGCACATGGGAGTTGAGTCTGAGAGAAGAACCAAGAAGGGGAAAATAAGCAGGAATGCTCATTTTACGCTAAGCTTTTCTTCCACCTGTTACTCCTAAGGAGTACCTCGGAAGGATGGGTGGCAGCTGCAGCAGTATAAATGGTACATATATATACTGTCCTCATAATGTATCAGCTTCCAGCTAGACTGGTCTCCTCAGAGGCTTCGAGACCCAAGGAGCTGAGTGTTCCTGACTGTCCATATCTCCCTGTCCAGAGTTCCATGGGCTGGATGAGGCAACCCTACTGCGGGCTCTGCAGGCCCTACAGCAGGAGCACAAGGCAGAGATCATCACCATCAGCGATGGCCGAGGCGTCAAGTTCTTCTAGCAGAGACCTGTCTCCTTTCACTTCTTACCTCCCACCCTTCCAGGGCTTTCAAAAGGAGACAGACCCAGTGTCCCCACAGACTGGATCTGTGACTCCACCAGACTCAAAAGGGCTTCAGTCCACGGATGGGTTTCCCACTTACCCCATGTGTCTGTCCCTGGGATAGAGCAAGGCTGAGGTGCCAAGGAGAAAAGATGTGCTTCTCCTTGCCCTACCTCCTCTCCTGTCCTAGATTGTCCCTAAGCCAAGGTCTGTAAACCTAACACCACATGTGTCCACATACCTAGTACACACACACACACACATACACACAGACACACACAGCGCCTGCACAAGCTTCTGTCTCTTCTCACTTCTACTTCCTTAGCTTTTGTTGCCTCCCCTCAGGCTGGTGCTGGATCCTTCCTAGGGGATGGTGGAAGCCCTGGCTGCAGGCAGCCTTCCAGGCAATACGGAGCTAGGAGGCCCAGGAAAGGGCCTGTGTATGAGAGGTGGGGCCGGACACTGATTTATGATATTAAAAAGCTCAACCCCACTGCTTGCCTCTGACGTTACTACTGGAGTGGGCATGCGGAGGGCTGTGAAGTCTTACCCCCAAAGCAAATCCCAGCTTAGGAGAGGGGAGAGAAGGCCTATGGCCTTCGTAAATGAAAAGGTCCTCCAGTGCTTGCCAGCTCCAGTGAGCCTGTGGTTTTACATCTGTTGGGTGGGCTGTGTGTGGGGGGGAGTGCTGATGGAACACAGCTTGGGGACAGACTGCTTTCTGTGTCTGAATTGGAGTAACTTAATGGCTTCCCTTTCCCTCACCTCCCCCAAGAAAGTCCTGAACTACTCTGAAGCCCTTCCCTCTCTCCATCTGGTCTGGGTGAGGTAGTTGAAGCCTAGGGGAGCTGAGGGGGAGTAAACCGGATATGGACTTTGGTTTATTGGAAACTTTAGCAAACAGAAAGGGGAGGAAGGAGAGCCCACAAGCAAAAACAGCCACTCAGGGCCAGGTTGAGGTCAAGGTAGGGAGGTGAAAGGGATGGGTGACCAGGTCCTGGGTTTGGAGGTGGGGCTTGTCCTGGGGTGCACAAATCTACCCCTGTGCAGCCCGGGAGAAAACCTGACCTTTTCATTGACCTCTGTATTGTTGGCCTGGGGCTACACTGGACAAGGAGGGGTGGGGCTGCTTTATCTGGGGTGTGCAGGCAGGTGGTAACCTCCTTCTAGCCACCCTCCCCCTTCTAGGGTCCGGGAACTGAAATCGCGTTTCCTCTCCCTGTTTAGCATCGTGCCCCGCCCCCCCCCCAAAAAAAACAGGTTTGCACACTCTTAGTGTGGGAGGACACACCACCGTCTCGAACTTGGTTCTTCGGCAGGGGCGTGAAGGCTGGTGCGCGGGGAGGCGGGGAAGGGGTGGGGTAGCTGCGGGGCTGGGCCACTGCTGAGGTGAGCGGCTGCGCACCGGGGTCCACACGGCTTGCTGCTCCAAGGGGGCGGCCCTGGGAGGTAGGGGCGGGGGCTCGGCTGGAGGCGGGTCACCGGGCGGGACGGGGCGGGAAAGCCGGGGACTGGGGCCCCAGTAGCTCAGCCCGAGTGCTGCGCAGCCAGCTAGTCTCCCTGTCAGGCCGCTTCCTGCCCAGCCGCCGGGCCCTTACCCATGCTGGCACCTCCAACCCCAGAGAACGCAGTCCCCATGTCCCAGGCGGAGGCCGACCTAGTGCTGCGGCCTCCGCCCCCTCTCGCTGCCACGGGGCCATCCCGCCTCGGGCCCCTTCCTCGCCGGGCGCGCCGCTTCTCCGGGAAGGCTGAGCCCCGGCCGCGCTCTTCCCGACTCAGCCGCCGGAGCTCAGTCGACTTGGGGCTGCTGAGCTCGTGGTCCCAGCCAGCCTCACCCGTTCCGGAGCCCCCAGATCCTCCGGACTCCGCTGGTCCCATCCCGGCGAGGAGCCCACCGCCTAACTCCGAAGAGCCCCCGGAGGGCACGTGGACTGGGGCAGCCCTGGTGAAGGCTACAGACTCTGAGCATCCGGAGCTCGCATGCTCCGTGGGATGCCCGGGGTCCCGGGATCCACCGAGGGCCCCCGAAGCCGCGGCCCAGGAGAGGCGACGAGAGCAGGAGGAAAAGGAGGACATGGAGACCCAGGCTGTGGCAACGTCTCCAGACGGCCGATATCTCAAGTTTGACATCGAGATTGGACGTGGCTCATTCAAGACGGTGTATCGAGGGCTGGACACTGACACCACAGTGGAGGTGGCCTGGTGTGAGCTGCAGGTGCGGCTGGGCACCCCCTTGGTGGCACCTTGGGATGGCACCCTTTGGAGGTCTTGGGATGGGAGACCCAGGGGACAGCAGTAAGGCAGGGATGTATTTTTCCAGTCAAATGTCCAGACATTCCTGCCACCCCCTCCCCTTTGCTCTGATGATCCATGGACTTAGCTGGTTCTGAGCTACAGAAAGAGAAACTGGAGCAGTGGTATATGGTGGCTCCCCTATGGGTTTGGACATTCTTACTTTAAAGTCTCCATACTTATCCCTGAGAGGTGGAAAGTGAGATAGTAGGAAATCCGGTAGGGAGCTAACTCAGGTCTGAGAGATGGCTGGCCTCACCACTTTCCTGCAAGTGGTCCCTCCCTTCCCCTAAGTCCTCAGACCCTCAGCATGACCCTGATTCACCTTCTCCTCCCTCAACCTGGATCTTTGCAGGAGGCTGGAATGATGGAGGTGGGGAGGTAGGGCAGGGTGCTCTCCACTTCCAGATTTCTGGCTGTTGTGGAAGGATGGGGCCCCTCCCAGGCCCCTTATGGAGCAGTCAGATTTCTGGATTTCTCCATAGTTGAGGGTGGGGAAGACAGGGACCCCTGGCCCCAGCCTGAGCCCAGTCCTGTTCCTCATCCCAGATTCAAAAGCGCAGAGCCTCATGGGCTTTAGGGGGATATTGGTTCAGAGGGCCTTACTGCCTAGAGGGAGAAACTAGTTAAGTCTGGGCCAGCAGCTTTGGATTCGGACTGGGGGACAGAGCCTGGGGGAAGGGTCCTTCCCTGGAGTCTTGGCACTGGGCTTGCCCCTTGCTCCTGCTAGTGCCGCGCCCCAGGCTCTAGGCCAGGCCAGGAGACAGCAAGAGCCGGGCGGGGGGGGGGGGGCGTGAGAGTGGAGATAGGGGCGGGACACCAATGAGGCTGGGGGCGGTCTCCTTGCGCCTGGTCCTTGATCCTTCCTCTCTTTTTCTGTACCTCCCTCTGTAGCCCTCCCACCTCCTGTCTGGTTCTAGCAGTTCTGTTTCTTGGGCCAACCCCCTTGCCGGCCCCATTCTTTACCCACCGGCCGCCCGCCTGCTCAGCTTGCCTGCTGCCTGCCCGCTGCCAGTCCCCAGGCTCCCCCTCCCGCCCCACGGCCAGCCTGGGCAGCCACAAAGGCGCTATTGAGCTCAGGGCTCCTGGACCAGGCTGCATAAAGACGCTTGTGTCCAGCAGGGGGTCCAGGGGGCCCAGGGGGCGGCTTCAGGCCCAGGATGGGTGTATCCTAGGAGCAGCCCAAAGGGACGGACCTGGAATTGGGGTCTACGGCGGGTTGGGCTAGTGATCCCACTGACCCGGCCCCACCCCCTGTGCCCCATGCCTCTCTCTGTGGGGGTCCTGGGCCTGACTGTGACCTTGATCCCCATCCCCTACCCCACAGACTCGGAAACTGTCTCGAGCCGAGCGGCAGCGATTTTCAGAGGAGGTGGAGATGCTCAAGGGGCTGCAGCACCCCAACATTGTCCGCTTCTATGACTCGTGGAAGTCGGTGCTGAGGGGCCAGGTTTGCATCGTGCTGGTCACGGAACTCATGACCTCGGGCACACTCAAGACGTGAGCTCTCTGCCTGGTGGTGGTGGTTGGTGGGAAAGCCAGTCATGGGAGGTTCCCATTGCTTCTGGAACTTCTGCCAGGCTCCCCAAACTCTACATCCAGGTCCAGTACCAGGCTCACTATCTCTCACCACCCCCCCCCACACCACCCAGAATGGGCAGGTCACCTCAGTGCACTCCATCCAGGAAATCTTGGGGTCTTCCCCAGATACCTCCTCTTTCTTCACTCTGTGTCTTCTCCTTCCCCATCGACCTATCTCCCTGTCCTTCTTATATCTTCCCACTTGGTTGGCTTTCCATCACTTTGTCTGCCCCACTTCATTATTCACTTGCCTCATTGATTTATTAGATTATTTACTCTAGGGTCTTACCACTCACTTTCTCTCTGAATCTTCTGTCTTCCTATTAGCCTGGAATCTCTCTATTGCAAATCTGACCATCTCACTCCCTTTCTTAAAATCCCCTGCAAGGTTTCCCATGGCCCTCAGGATAATGTCCATTCTCGCTAAACTGCTCACAGCCCTTAGGGTCCAGCCTCATCTTCAGCTTAAATTCCAGACAAACCAAATTTCCAGCACCTCCTCCCAGCCTGCCCTGTGGCTTGCTGTCCGTGCCTTTGAGCATGCTGTCCCCTCTCCCTGGAAAGTTTCCATCCCCATTTCACCCTTGAACTCCTACTTATCCTTCAGTATGCAACACAAAGTTATTTCCTCTGTGGAGCCCTCCCCCACACCAGGGCAGTTAGTCATCCCTTTCTGTGCTTCCATAGCTCCGTTGGCCGCAGCCCTATAACTTCATGTCTACTTACCACACCTCCGGACTGTTTCTCCCTGGATCTTGCATGGTCCTAGACTAGGAGAATGCTTACAGAAGATGCATAGATGTCATAGGTGGCAGTGTGGTGGGGGGCTTGGGGAAACTTCTCAGTGGGGGCTCCTTTCCCTGCTGCGACCCTGGCTATGCTCCCTCCCCAAGATACCTGAGGAGGTTCCGTGAGATGAAGCCCCGAGTCCTTCAGCGCTGGAGCCGCCAAATTCTACGGGGGCTTCATTTCCTACACTCCCGGGTACCCCCCATCCTGCACCGAGATCTCAAGTGCGACAACGTCTTTATCACGGGCCCTACGGGCTCTGTCAAGATCGGGGACCTGGGCCTTGCCACACTCAAGCGCGCCTCCTTTGCCAAGAGTGTCATCGGTGCGTCCCTCCAGGAGGATCTTTGCCTTTCTTACCTCCCCCACATTGGAAGAAAGCCTGGGGTCCCCCTTCACCCTAGCAGGGTTCTTTGAGATCCACAGAGTTAGAAGAACATGGGGAAGATGGGAGACCTATGGCATCCCCTCTCCCCCTTACCACGGTGGGAAAGGGTCAGTCACTTGCACTCCAAAACTTGCAGGCTGCCTAGTCTATGGGATGCCCAAAGGGGGCGGGAGTGGGGGGTGGGCGTGCAGGAACAAAGACAGAAGGGGAACTCTGCAGCCTGATGCCTGCTGTGGATCTCACAGGGACCCCGGAATTCATGGCTCCAGAGATGTATGAGGAAAAGTACGATGAGGCCGTGGATGTGTACGCATTTGGCATGTGCATGCTGGAGATGGCTACCTCCGAGTACCCTTACTCGGAGTGCCAGAATGCCGCGCAAATCTACCGCAAGGTCACCTCGGTGAGAGGACGCAGGGAGGAGACGGAATTCTAGGTCCCTCCCATTTTCCTGTCCTAACCAGCCCGCGTGCAGTGTCCTTTCCTTTAATGATAACAGGCTAGATACAAAGATACCCTAGTTTACACTGAAGGATTTTGGGTGCACACATGCCTCCCTCCACTACAAGCTATTTAGAATAATGATGTATGTGGCACTCCAAATGATTTCACTTCTAACTTCTCAACCGATCGTTCTAGCTGCTCCGCGGAGTGAGCAGAGCAAATATTCTGCCCAGCGTTTTACAAATGAGAAAACTGGTTCAGAGGCAGACTTGTTCAAGGTCACACTGACAATATATGGGGCACCTGGGATTCGAAATCAAATCTCCCAGAAGGAGTTGCGGTGCTTTTGAGCCTGCACTTGTTGCTGCCTCTGGCACGCGTGTGGTGGAGATAGGGGAGTGGGAAAGGGGTTGTCAAGCAGAAAGCTGGGGCACGGAGAGCCGAGGCTCATGCGACCCCTTCCCCCAGGGCACAAAGCCAAACAGCTTTTACAAGGTGAAGATGCCCGAAGTGAAGGAGATCATTGAGGGCTGCATCAGAAC
>NW_024345479.1:0-268858 GCF_902729225.1 Pteropus medius | reverse complement strand
GCACCGGGGTCCACACGGCTTGCTGCTCCAAGGGGGCGGCCCTGGGAGGTAGGGGCGGGGGCTCGGCTGGAGGCGGGTCACCGGGCGGGACGGGGCGGGAAAGCCGGGGACTGGGGCCCCAGTAGCTCAGCCCGAGTGCTGCGCAGCCAGCTAGTCTCCCTGTCAGGCCGCTTCCTGCCCAGCCGCCGGGCCCTTACCCATGCTGGCACCTCCAACCCCAGAGAACGCAGTCCCCATGTCCCAGGCGGAGGCCGACCTAGTGCTGCGGCCTCCGCCCCCTCTCGCTGCCACGGGGCCATCCCGCCTCGGGCCCCTTCCTCGCCGGGCGCGCCGCTTCTCCGGGAAGGCTGAGCCCCGGCCGCGCTCTTCCCGACTCAGCCGCCGGAGCTCAGTCGACTTGGGGCTGCTGAGCTCGTGGTCCCAGCCAGCCTCACCCGTTCCGGAGCCCCCAGATCCTCCGGACTCCGCTGGTCCCATCCCGGCGAGGAGCCCACCGCCTAACTCCGAAGAGCCCCCGGAGGGCACGTGGACTGGGGCAGCCCTGGTGAAGGCTACAGACTCTGAGCATCCGGAGCTCGCATGCTCCGTGGGATGCCCGGGGTCCCGGGATCCACCGAGGGCCCCCGAAGCCGCGGCCCAGGAGAGGCGACGAGAGCAGGAGGAAAAGGAGGACATGGAGACCCAGGCTGTGGCAACGTCTCCAGACGGCCGATATCTCAAGTTTGACATCGAGATTGGACGTGGCTCATTCAAGACGGTGTATCGAGGGCTGGACACTGACACCACAGTGGAGGTGGCCTGGTGTGAGCTGCAGGTGCGGCTGGGCACCCCCTTGGTGGCACCTTGGGATGGCACCCTTTGGAGGTCTTGGGATGGGAGACCCAGGGGACAGCAGTAAGGCAGGGATGTATTTTTCCAGTCAAATGTCCAGACATTCCTGCCACCCCCTCCCCTTTGCTCTGATGATCCATGGACTTAGCTGGTTCTGAGCTACAGAAAGAGAAACTGGAGCAGTGGTATATGGTGGCTCCCCTATGGGTTTGGACATTCTTACTTTAAAGTCTCCATACTTATCCCTGAGAGGTGGAAAGTGAGATAGTAGGAAATCCGGTAGGGAGCTAACTCAGGTCTGAGAGATGGCTGGCCTCACCACTTTCCTGCAAGTGGTCCCTCCCTTCCCCTAAGTCCTCAGACCCTCAGCATGACCCTGATTCACCTTCTCCTCCCTCAACCTGGATCTTTGCAGGAGGCTGGAATGATGGAGGTGGGGAGGTAGGGCAGGGTGCTCTCCACTTCCAGATTTCTGGCTGTTGTGGAAGGATGGGGCCCCTCCCAGGCCCCTTATGGAGCAGTCAGATTTCTGGATTTCTCCATAGTTGAGGGTGGGGAAGACAGGGACCCCTGGCCCCAGCCTGAGCCCAGTCCTGTTCCTCATCCCAGATTCAAAAGCGCAGAGCCTCATGGGCTTTAGGGGGATATTGGTTCAGAGGGCCTTACTGCCTAGAGGGAGAAACTAGTTAAGTCTGGGCCAGCAGCTTTGGATTCGGACTGGGGGACAGAGCCTGGGGGAAGGGTCCTTCCCTGGAGTCTTGGCACTGGGCTTGCCCCTTGCTCCTGCTAGTGCCGCGCCCCAGGCTCTAGGCCAGGCCAGGAGAGACAGCCAAAGCGAGGCGGTGGTCAGGGAGGGAGATGAGATAGGGGCGGGACACCAATGAGGCTGGGGGCGGTCTCCTTGCGCCTGGTCCTTGATCCTTCCTCTCTTTTTCTGTACCTCCCTCTGTAGCCCTCCCACCTCCTGTCTGGTTCTAGCAGTTCTGTTTCTTGGGCCAACCCCCTTGCCGGCCCCATTCTTTACCCACCGGCCGCCCGCCTGCTCAGCTTGCCTGCTGCCTGCCCGCTGCCAGTCCCCAGGCTCCCCCTCCCGCCCCACGGCCAGCCTGGGCAGCCACAAAGGCGCTATTGAGCTCAGGGCTCCTGGACCAGGCTGCATAAAGACGCTTGTGTCCAGCAGGGGGTCCAGGGGGCCCAGGGGGCGGCTTCAGGCCCAGGATGGGTGTATCCTAGGAGCAGCCCAAAGGGACGGACCTGGAATTGGGGTCTACGGCGGGTTGGGCTAGTGATCCCACTGACCCGGCCCCACCCCCTGTGCCCCATGCCTCTCTCTGTGGGGGTCCTGGGCCTGACTGTGACCTTGATCCCCATCCCCTACCCCACAGACTCGGAAACTGTCTCGAGCCGAGCGGCAGCGATTTTCAGAGGAGGTGGAGATGCTCAAGGGGCTGCAGCACCCCAACATTGTCCGCTTCTATGACTCGTGGAAGTCGGTGCTGAGGGGCCAGGTTTGCATCGTGCTGGTCACGGAACTCATGACCTCGGGCACACTCAAGACGTGAGCTCTCTGCCTGGTGGTGGTGGTTGGTGGGAAAGCCAGTCATGGGAGGTTCCCATTGCTTCTGGAACTTCTGCCAGGCTCCCCAAACTCTACATCCAGGTCCAGTACCAGGCTCACTATCTCTCACCACCCCCACACACCCCACCCAGTGAATAGCAAGGAGTCACTCATGCTCCAGCCAAAACTTGGGGTCTCCCCAGGCTCACCTCCTCTCTCTCCACTCTGCACCTCCTTCCCCATCAATCTATCTCAAGTCCCTTCTTATATCTTCCCACTTGGCTTTCTGCTGGCCCATCTAAACCCCGCCCCAACTGCCTCATTAGTCTCAGAGCCTTCAGCCCCCACTCCCCAAGGGTCTTACCCCCTCCTACCCCTTTCCTCTCCAAGCTATTCTGTCTTCCTGCAGCCTGGGGAATCTCTCTCTCTATTGCAAATCTGACCATCTCACTCCCTTTCTTAAAATCCCCTGCAAGGTTTCCCATGGCCCTCAGGATAATGTCCATTCTCGCTAAACTGCTCACAGCCCTTAGGGTCCAGCCTCATCTTCAGCTTAAATTCCAGACAAACCAAATTTCCAGCACCTCCTCCCAGCCTGCCCTGTGGCTTGCTGTCCGTGCCTTTGAGCATGCTGTCCCCTCTCCCTGGAAAGTTTCCATCCCCATTTCACCCTTGAACTCCTACTTATCCTTCAGTATGCAACACAAAGTTATTTCCTCTGTGGAGCCCTCCCCCACACCAGGGCAGTTAGTCATCCCTTTCTGTGCTTCCATAGCTCCGTTGGCCGCAGCCCTATAACTTCATGTCTACTTACCACACCTCCGGACTGTTTCTCCCTGGATCTTGCATGGTCCTAGACTAGGAGAATGCTTACAGAAGATGCATAGATGTCATAGGTGGCAGTGTGGTGGGGGGCTTGGGGAAACTTCTCAGTGGGGGCTCCTTTCCCTGCTGCGACCCTGGCTATGCTCCCTCCCCAAGATACCTGAGGAGGTTCCGTGAGATGAAGCCCCGAGTCCTTCAGCGCTGGAGCCGCCAAATTCTACGGGGGCTTCATTTCCTACACTCCCGGGTACCCCCCATCCTGCACCGAGATCTCAAGTGCGACAACGTCTTTATCACGGGCCCTACGGGCTCTGTCAAGATCGGGGACCTGGGCCTTGCCACACTCAAGCGCGCCTCCTTTGCCAAGAGTGTCATCGGTGCGTCCCTCCAGGAGGATCTTTGCCTTTCTTACCTCCCCCACATTGGAAGAAAGCCTGGGGTCCCCCTTCACCCTAGCAGGGTTCTTTGAGATCCACAGAGTTAGAAGAACATGGGGAAGATGGGAGACCTATGGCATCCCCTCTCCCCCTTACCACGGTGGGAAAGGGTCAGTCACTTGCACTCCAAAACTTGCAGGCTGCCTAGTCTATGGGATGCCCAAAGGGGGCGGGAGTGGGGGGTGGGCGTGCAGGAACAAAGACAGAAGGGGAACTCTGCAGCCTGATGCCTGCTGTGGATCTCACAGGGACCCCGGAATTCATGGCTCCAGAGATGTATGAGGAAAAGTACGATGAGGCCGTGGATGTGTACGCATTTGGCATGTGCATGCTGGAGATGGCTACCTCCGAGTACCCTTACTCGGAGTGCCAGAATGCCGCGCAAATCTACCGCAAGGTCACCTCGGTGAGAGGACGCAGGGAGGAGACGGAATTCTAGGTCCCTCCCATTTTCCTGTCCTAACCAGCCCGCGTGCAGTGTCCTTTCCTTTAATGATAACAGGCTAGATACAAAGATACCCTAGTTTACACTGAAGGATTTTGGGTGCACACATGCCTCCCTCCACTACAAGCTATTTAGAATAATGATGTATGTGGCACTCCAAATGATTTCACTTCTAACTTCTCAACCGATCGTTCTAGCTGCTCCGCGGAGTGAGCAGAGCAAATATTCTGCCCAGCGTTTTACAAATGAGAAAACTGGTTCAGAGGCAGACTTGTTCAAGGTCACACTGACAATATATGGGGCACCTGGGATTCGAAATCAAATCTCCCAGAAGGAGTTGCGGTGCTTTTGAGCCTGCACTTGTTGCTGCCTCTGGCACGCGTGTGGTGGAGATAGGGGAGTGGGAAAGGGGTTGTCAAGCAGAAAGCTGGGGCACGGAGAGCCGAGGCTCATGCGACCCCTTCCCCCAGGGCACAAAGCCAAACAGCTTTTACAAGGTGAAGATGCCCGAAGTGAAGGAGATCATTGAGGGCTGCATCAGAACGGATAAGAACGAGAGGTGCGGGGAAGGGGGCTGGGTGGGGGTGGGTTGTGGGGGCGGGGCTGCGGTGGGGCTCAGCTCACCGCAGCGCTGCCTTCAGGTTCACCATTCAGGACCTTCTGGCTCACGCTTTCTTCCGCGAAGAGCGTGGTGTGCATGTGGAGCTGGCAGAGGAGGACGATGGTGAGAAGCCGGACCTCAAGCTCTGGCTGCGCATGGAGGATGCGCGGCGAGGGGGGCGCCCACGGGACAACCAGGCTATTGAGTTTCTGTTCCAGCTAGGCCGGGATGCGGCTGAGGAAGTGGCGCAGGAAATGGTGAGCAGAGGACTGACTGCCCAGAGGATGGGTGTGTGACGGGTGCCGGGGTGGTGGGGATGGGGTCCAATCCATCCTTCTCAACATCTCCTGCCAGTGCCTTCCAGCCCCTTCCTCCCTAATACACTCACATGCACATCCTGTGGTCAACACATTGAAGATTTTCTTTCCAAGAACAGACCCTGGGTCCTCCAGCCTTTGGCCTTTATGTCCAGCTGATCTGATGTTCCTCGAATGTCCTTTCTTCCAATTTATCTACCTATTTATTTTTCTCTTTTTTGCTCCCTCGCCCCCAATCTCTTGTTCTTTTCTATTTCTTCCTTTATGCTCAGAACCATCAACTTTAGGAGGCTATATCATTCTAGAGTCAAAATTAAATGCTGCTTTTCACTTCAGCAGGTCCTCAGTTACAGGACTCACCATAATTGGTCTTGTTTTCTACCAGGTTACATTTCTGTTTTTTTTTTTTCTACTAGACTATAAACTCCTTGAGGGCAATAGAGACTGTATTTTATTGATTTTTCTATCCCTGACAGTGCTTGGCACATGGTAGGAACTCATTAGTAGCCCACGTGTGTACATGGCTTAGAGCACTTTCATGTGCATTTGATCATTGTTATCAACTCTACATGGAACTCTACATAACATCCTGATATATCGGTGAGGAAATAAAAGCTCAGAGAGAGGTTGAATATTTTGTCCAAGGCGCCAAGCAAGTAGGTGGCAGAGATGGATCTAAACTCAGGCTGTTCAGCCTGTAAGTCAGATCGCCCTGCCCCGCCTCCTTAATGTACCCAGCAAAGCTTGTCATTGAAATGAATAAGATGATAAATGGGAACTGGTGGACCAGGAGAGGTATACATAGGATGTAGAATGTGTGCAGACAGAAGCTTGGGGGCTGGTTTAGCAAGGCCTGAGGGAGAAGGGAGAGAGTATGAGATTCTTAATAGAAAAATGGCAGTTGAAAGGATGGATATCATTTATGGGTCAGGAACCTGAGAAGCATTTGAAATGTGGCATCAGAGCAAGTCTCCACAGCACTGACCTGAGATCAAATCTCGACCCATTAGTTATTTACAGGAGTTCTTGACATTGACACTACTGACATCTTTGTTTGGGGGACTGTCTTGTGCATTGTAGGTTGTTGATAAGAATCTCTGACTTTTACTTACTAGATGCCAGTAGCACCTACCCTCCAATTATGACAACTAAAAAGTCTCCAAATATTGCCAAATGTTCCCGCCTTCCTCAATTGAAGGCAATTGACTTACTGTATAACTATAAACTGCTCACTTATTTCTAAAATGGAGTTGATAAGACCTACCTCAGAAGGTTATTGGGAGGAATTAATGTGATAATGTAAGGAATTGCCAGTTAATGGGCACAGTAGGTAACCAATAAGTGTTGGTTCTCTTCCTCTCATATTCTGGAGGCCCGAAAAAAGTGTTCTTTTGGGCCTTTGAGGAGAGTCTCAAACTGCATTTCTCACCCTCCCAACTCCAGGTCGCCCTGGGCTTAGTCTGTGAAGCTGATTACCAGCCAGTGGCCCGTGCAGTACGTGAACGGGTGGCCGCTATCCAGCGAAAGCGTGAGAAGCTGCGTAAAGCTAGGGAGTTGGAGGCCCTCCCTCCTGCGCCAGAACCCCAGCCAGCATCTGTCCCCATGGCTCCTGGTCTCCCCAGTGCCTTTCCCCATGAGCCTGAGGAGCCAGAGGCAGACCAGCACCAGCTCTTCCTCTTCCGCCATGCCAGCTACTCATCTACCACCTGTAAGTCACCTCTGACCTTGAGACTTCGGTCCCTTAGCCTCTCTCCCCCACCCAGAAGTTCAACCCAGCAGCACTGTCACTTACCCTGCGTTCCACATCTAGCCATGGAGCTCTTTCTGGAAAACTTCAGGCCTTTCTTTACTTGCTCAGGCAGACCCCCTTCCCCATTTTTTGATCCCCTCCCTCCTCCACCAGCGGATTGCGAGACTGATGGCTACCTCAGCTCTTCTGGCTTCCTGGATGCCTCAGACCCTGCCCTTCAGGCCCCTAAGGGGGTGCCGTCCAGCCCTGCTGAGTCCCATCTCTGCCTGCCCTCGGTGAGAGGGGGTCACCTGGGCGGGGAGGGGCTTCCAGCCGTTCCAAACCTGTGACCTGTCTCCCTCCTTGTGAAACCCAATCCCATTACCTGGTCCCATGTCCCTGGAAATCCACCACTCTTATCCTCATCTTCCTTAATTCCATCTCCTTATTACCTCAGCATCCTTGAAATCATCTCCCTGGATCTGAACAATTATCTTCCTCTGATCTCATGAACCCATATCCTATTTCAGGCTTTTGCCCTATCCATTCCACGTTCTGGCCCTGGCAGTGACTTTAGCCCTGGAGACAAGTAAGTTCTGGTAGGAGTTGGGGTGCTAGGGTGAGACATATGGAGCTCTAGAGTCCCAGTGTCCATTCTGACACTCTTCTATCTTCTTTCCTTTTTGCAGCTATGCCTCGGATGTAGCATCAGGCCTTAGTGAAATGGGTGAAGGGATGGGACGGATGAGGAAACCCCCAGGGAGAAATCTCCGGCGCAGACCCCGATCCCGGCTTCGGGTCACTAGTGTAAGAAAGGGGCAGAGATGGGCAATAACCTTCAGGGCCAGGAAGGAACTGTCAGGAGGATGGAGGAGGTCGGCCAGAAAAGGGAAGTAGCAGTGTATGACTGGTACCCAAGTGGCAGCCAGGCCATGTTCTAATACCAGATTTTGGGAGCAGGGTCTTCTCCCCAGTTCCAATCTAGCCACTATCACTTGGTTGGAGTGGGGTAGAGACATGTGATGAGGACAGAGGTCTTGACCTCCTCCCTTCTGCTGAATTTGAATCTGAAGGTCTCAGACCAGAATGACAGAGTGGTTGAGTGCCAGCTACAGACACACAACAGCAAGATGGTGACCTTCCGATTTGATCTGGATGGCGACAGCCCGGAAGAGATTGCAGCTGCCATGGTGAGGAGGAGAGAGATGAGGACAGAATCTTTCGGCCTGGGACAAGAGTCTCCCTCTTGATGTTGCCTGGTGCTGAATGCACCCCACCTCCTCTTCCAACAACAAGAGTTTTTAAAGCATTGGTGGCACTCAGCACAGTGACGCTGAAGACATCTCTATCCTTGTTTTGGAGATTTGTTTCTCCAGTGAGGTTTGGATCCTCAGCTGGAGCAATTAGAGACTAACATAGGATATACACAAGTGCTACAGTGAAGTACATGCTAGACACATGATACTGTGGCTGTGAGTAAAGGCGGGCTGGGGGCAGCAGGGGAAAGAAGTAGGACTTATGCAAAATCTGGACAGATGGGTAAGAATGACAATGAAGGGTGGAAAGATCATGTCTAGTGGGGGTACTGCATAAGCAAAGGCATGTAAGTAGGGAGTGACTTGGAACATGCCACAGGGCAGGCTTCACGAAGAGACCACTAGAATTAAGGGTTCTAATAGGAGCCCTTCTGGAATCGAGGTTGGGCATGTAGAATAGACCTGGGTTATAGATGGTCTTAAGAGTTAGGCAGAGTATAACATGGTGAGAGTAGGTTTTAAGAAGACCAGTCTGCCATGGGTTGTGGGAGGGAGTTGGGGGTAGGGAATCTAGTTGGCAGGTGGGTATAAGAAGCCAGGTGTGGACTGGAGAGAATGGTTTATGGTGGGAGGGAAGAAGAAGGGGGTGAATCTGAGGGTTGTTTCAGGAAAATAAATTACAATCCAGCAATTTGTTGACATAGTAAAATGCACACAGTAGATGCTCAATATTTGCTGAGTTGATATGATAGGATATTAGGGAGAGGGGATATCAAGGGCAACTTGTAGCTTGGAGGAACTAATGGGAGCAGACCATCAAAGGAAAGAGGAAGTTGGAAATGGAAGTAGGCTCTTTTAGGGGTCACGATGAGCTTGAATGATAGACTGGTAAGGTAAGATTCTTCATTGGAGCATGATATGGCTCAGGCAGGGCTACAGAGACAGGTAAATTTCAGAGTCGTCAGTACAGAACTGAAGGGAGATGGGCCTGCAAAACCAGAGGTATAGAGGGCCTGAGTGTGTCTCATTGGATACCCACAGTTTTGGAATGGGAGGAGAAATAGATCATCGAAGGACACAAGATGGAGACTGAGAGGTAGAAGGAGCCCCAAAAGATGTTAGTAAAAACTGAATGAGGAGAATTTCAAGGAGATGACATAGGGTGAAGCCTGAGGCAAGATCAGGCCGGCTTTTGTCAAGAGAAGGTCTTTGTGGGAGACCAGTTTCAGTGGAGTGAGGGTGGTAGACACCAGCCTCTTGGGTAAAGGAGGAAAGTAAATGGAGAAATGTCAGGCTTCAGGAACTTTCTCCTGACAAGCTTCTCCTCCATCATGTCATTCACCTTGTATCCAGGACAAAGACAAAATATCACTTGGCACTCAAGCTTAGCACCTTCTATCAAGCTACTTGACCCTTCCAGAATCTTCCCTCCAGCCACACTGTTTTGTGAATGGTCCTCTGAAGAGGCTGGGTGCCTTTTTACTTCTGCCTCCCTCTGCTCAGAGGTCTCACCCTGAGAGCCTTCTCTACTGGGCTTTCAAGCCCCTCAGACCCACACAGGCTCCGTGACCCTGCCCCCTGAACCCAGGATCTGTTGTCCTCTTTTCTCTCCTTACCAGTTCCTCCTCCACTCCTCTGCAGCAGAGTTCTCCAAAGACTTACATCTGACCTTGTTGCTTGTGCCCCAAAACCTTTAGTGGCTATTTGTGGTTACAGAGTAAGTTCCAAATTCTGGAACACGGCCTTTAAAATTCACAGCACTCTCAGCTATACTTAAGTCTGCACTATTTTGTGAATGTGCCATGACTTTTCATGCCTCAGAGCTATTACTCATGCTGTTCTCTCTGCCTGCACTGCCCTTCTCTTCCTGAAAAATGGCATGGAACAGAGAAAAGTGGACTTTTCACGTAAGACCTGAGTTCAAATTTCAGCTCTTATTTACTAATTCAGTGAACTTGGGCAGGTTTCTTAACCTCTCTGAGCCTCGGTTGCTCATCAGTAAAATGCAGGTGATAATTATTTTGCAAAGATATTCGGATATAATTTATGAGACATGATATAATACATATGAGAAGAGAAATGATATAATACAATATAATGTATGAGAAGTGTCCACACATTGTAGGCCCTCAATAAAGGGTTGCTTTTCTTACTTATCCTTCCAGGCTCAGTTCTGTGATGTCATCCCAGCTCTCTTGTCTCCCCCATGGTGGTATGAGCCATTCTCTCTCCGGAATAGCATTTTTAAAAATTATGATTAAAAAATACATAAAATTTGCCATCTTAACCATTTTTAAGTGTACAGTTCATGAACGTTAAGTATATTCACATTGTTATGAAACAGATTTCCAGAACTTTTTGATATTGCAAATCTTAAACTCTGTATCTATTAAAAAACAACTCTCCTCCTCCTCCTAGAATAGCGTTTTTATCTGTCCCTCATTCATAAATGCCTTACCTACCATGAGATGACTTGCAGTATATGGAGTTCTGTATATATGTGTCTCTTCCATTAGATTTTGGGCTTCTTGAGGACCAAGACCTTATTTTAATGCTCCTCACAGTACCTAGTGCAATGCCTGGCACATAGCGTGGGCTCAATAAGTGTTTGTGGAATTGAATGTTATATTTACCACTTATTGCCTTATTTTTACTTACGTGTGTGTGCGTGCGTGTGTGTGTGTGTGTGTGTGTGTGTTATACTTTATAAGCCCTATGCAAGCAATATCGTGTCCAAAAGCATGTGAGGATGTGAGACAACAGTAGGAAAGACCTCAGGCTTTAGCTTTCAACAGATCGGAGTGCAAATCCTGTGATCTTGGGCAGACTGAACTTAACCTCTTTGAGCATTGGTTATCTTAACTCTATAATGGGGGTGTTAATATAGCCCCCAGAAAGCTATTGGTGTTAAATGTGATAAGATATGTTAAGCATCTGGTAATACATGCATCCTATGAATATTTCCTCTAAGCTGTAGTTCTTAAACCACACAGTGCCTGGGACACAGTAGATATTTACTAAATACTTGTTTTAGGTTAGTGGTTGGCAGATGCAGTAGGGTGAAGGGTTGATTTTTAAAGATCAGGGCAGGTGGAGAGGGATGAGTGGGATAACTGAGCCCTCCCTCCCCTTCCTGCTGCCCTTTGCCAGGTATATAACGAGTTCATTCTGCCTTCGGAGCGAGCTGGATTCCTGAGCCGGATTCGGGAGATTATCCAGCGAGTGGAGACCCTGTTGAAGAGAGATACTGGCCCTGTGGAGGCTGCTGAAGACCCCCTGGGACCCCAGGTCAGACCCCTCTGGGCACCTGCGGGGAAATGGACTCTGTTCCAGGCTTCATTACTCTCTGCCTCACCAGTCACCTTGGGTCTAACTCTTCGTTTCCGGGAACCTAAAACAGTGGCTTTTGGCCCATTTGAGAATCTGAGGAAAGCCATGGACCTTTGTTCTAGAATAATGTGTTCAATGCATACTTTTAACTCATTATTTTGAAATAATTTCAGACAGAAAAAAAAGTTGCGAGAATTGTACAAAGATACTCTTTGTAGGCAGCAAGAGTTTTGCCACATTAGCTTTATCTTTCTCTTTTTCTCTCTCCCCTCTATATGTGTGTGCACATATTTTTTCTGAACCAGAGTAAGTTGCAGACATTATGCCCCTTTACCTATAAATATTTCAGCAAATACACTTTTGAATTCCTTGAAATTCATCTGTGGACTCCTAGAGGTCCATGAGTCCTAGCCTAGCTTAAGAACTGCAGCCTGAAACCTTCCATCTAAGACTTGGCCATTCCCCACTGTGACTGTGGGCCCCCTTCTCTCCCTCAGGAGGAGCCAGCACCATTGCCTGCCCTCCTGGGCCCCTTCCCCAACCCATCCAGTGGTATGTACTGACTTCTGTCCCCTTGGGTTGTTCCTGGGAAGGGCGAAGGGAATGGAAGACTGGAATCTCAACACACCCTCCTCCCCGGCAGAGCTTCAGAGCAGCACCTCCCTGGAGCAGAGCAGCTGGGCAGCCTTCTCCACACCTCCATCTTCTCCCGGGACCCCCTTGTCTCCTGGAAACCCATTTTCTCCTGGAACCTCTGTTTTCCCAAGTCCCATCTTCCCTATCACTTATCCCCCATGTCATACCAGCTCCTCCCCATTCTCCCCAATTTCTTCCCAGGCCTCAAATCTCTCTTCATACACCCCCAGCTCTCCACTTCTGTTCTCCCCCGGTGCATCCCCGTTTCCAATCCCGTCCTCTCAGTTTTCACAGAGTTCTCTCCTCCCTAGTTCTCCACCCATCTTCTCTCCCAGTTGTTCTCAGGTCACTCTTATGCCTCCTTCCTTTCCTCCATGCCCCTCTGCTTCTCCCATCCCCTCCCCCACAGCAGGCCCTCTCCTGTCTCTGGCTAGTGCCTTCTCACTGGCTGTGATGACTGTGGCCCAGTCCCTGCTGTCCCCCTCACCTGGACTCCTTTCCCAGTCTCCTCGAGCCTCTCCTGGTCCCTTACCGAGCCTGCCCCCTCCCACTCCCCTTGCTCCTTGTGGCCAGGAGAGGCCTTCAGCTTTGACAGCTGAGATGGAGAGTGAGGTGAGTAGGGCACCAAGAGGGATAATTAGGTGGGCTTCATTCTTCATCATTTCTCTCCTCACGGACCCACACTTTGTAGGCCTCCCCAAATCCTGCTCGGCCACTCCTGAATGAAGCCAGACTGGCGCCTATCTCTGAAGGTGAGGCCTCTGACCACTGATCTTCCCCTACCCATTATCCTCAGTCCACTTTATATCCATCCTGCCACTGATTTCTCTCCTCCTTCCATGACTCCCTCCTTGTCTCTACAGAGGGAAAGCCCCAGCTTGTTGGGCGTTTCCAGGTGACTTCACCCAAAGAACCAGCTGAGCCTCTTCCCCTGCAACCAACATCCCCAACTCTCTCTGATTCCCTGAAGCCTCCAACCCCTCAGCTGACCTCAGAGAGCTCAGATACAGAGGATAGTGCTGGAGGCGGGCCAGAGGCCAGGGAGGCTCTGGCTGAGAGTGACCGTGCAGCTGAGGGCTTGGGGGCTGGAGTTGAGGAGGAAGGGGACAGTGGGAAGGAACCCCGAGTGGTGGACAGCCCTCCACCCCTGAGCCATCCCAACTCAGTATGGATGAACTACTCCTACAGCAGCCTGTGTCTGAGTAGTGAGGAATCAGAGAGCAGTGGGGAGGATGAGGAATTCTGGGCTGAGCTGCAGAGTCTTCGACAAAAGTGAGTCTGGGGAGGATGGAGCACAAGAGGTGGACTTGGGAGAGCAAGAAAGGTGGCTAGCCCTCTCAAGCTCCTGGTGCATCCTCAGGCATTTGTCAGAGGTGGAGGCACTACAGACACTACAGAAAAAGGAAATTGAGGACTTGTACAGCAGGCTTGGGAAGCAGCCCCCACCAGGCATCGTGGCTCCAGCTGCTATGCTGTCCAGCCGCCAGCGCCGCATCTCCAAGGGCAGCTTCCCCACCTCCCGACGCAACAGCCTGCAGCGCTCTGAACCCCCAGGCCCTGGTGAGATTGCAGTTGCCCAGCTCCCATCTTTCCCAAGTCCCCTTCCCTAGTGATCCAGATTTCTTTCAGGCCCTGGGGGTCTGCCTTTGGTTTGGGGGGACTAGCCCCCTTCTCCCCGTGACCCCTTCCCTCACTCAGTGCTCTCCTTCCCCATCCTGCACCCAGGCATCATACGAAGGAACTCCCTGAGTGGCAGCAGCACCGGCTCCCAGGAGCAGCGGGCAAGCAAGGGGGTGACATTCGCCGGGGATGTTGGCAGGATGGTGAGGGCGGGCCCAAAGGAGGGAGAGCCCAGGGAATGATAACTGGCTGCAGCTTCACCCTCCTCCCACCCTAGAGGTTTCTTCAGTGCTTTTTCTTTTTCTTCCAGTGAATTCAGAACAGAAGCCACGTGTCTCCCCCACACCAGGGCCCACCATGGAGCTTGTGCTCTCAGAATCTGCTGACCGACACAACTCTGCAAGGAAGACCTCGGCACTGAGGGAATAAAAGGCCAGAGAGTGCTGTTCCATTACAGGGAAGGGCCAAACGTGGGAACTATTTGCTGGGTGTAGAAGGTGTAAAGTCTGCAGCCTACCATCTGCATCCTTGCCGCCTCCCAGCCAAGAGCCAACCACTAAGCAGTCCCACCCAAGCACAGATGTTTCCAGAGGGCACACTCCCAGCTGGGCCAGTGGAGGGGGACACTAGAATTAGCAGCAGCTAATAAAAATGTGGGAATTAGGACTCTGTGAATTTGTATCTGTTGGGCCTTAAGAACTGGGGGCAAAGGCTTGTGGGGTAAGGAAGGGGAGGATTTAGAAGGGACTTTCCTTTCACAATGAGTGGCCGGGGTGAAAGTTGCCCAGCATTCTGGTTTCCTGCTAGCAGCAGCTCATGAGGAAACTGCAAGGTCAATGATCCACCTCACCAAGCTGATTCCATCCGGTGGGGAAAGGCAGTAAAGTTGGAGTAGTGTTATTCTTGAGGGTAGAGAACAGAAGAGTGACATTCCTTTCCCAAAAATATAGTTCAGTATCAAACTGCCCAGTGACCCACCACGGTCTTTCCCTTAAATCAGATGGAAAGATCTCACAGAAAAAGTAATTCTAGTTAAACATTTATGGATCCCTGGGGCATGCCACTGCTGCAACTACTGCTTGTGGAGCTTCCTAGCATGAAGTGTCAGCACCAACACACCCATCTGACTCCAAGACAGATGACTCAGTTTATTATTCTCAACCTAACCCCATCTTTCCTGTAGGCTCCAACACTGCACAGAGCTGCCATACCCACTCCCATATAGCCCACCTCTTGCCCTCCTTCCTCCCAGCTCCTGGGAGGTGAAGGGGATAAACCACAAAGTCAGAAAGCTTGAGAAACCCAAGGTCGGATACCTTGCAAACAATGAAACAAACTACATACAAAAAAGGCTCCACTACCACACACAGTGAGAGGTGGGCAATGTTTCCTTGACAATGGCCAAATGTATAAATTTCTGGCTTCTTGGGCTCAATCATCATCCAAGGTAGTAAGGTGGCCAGCAACGCTGTGAGCAGGCTTCAATTTCTACATGTTCATGGGGCATCATCCATCAGGAGAAGGGGCTCCAGCAGGTTGGGGATGTGCGATGCCCATCTGGTTCAGGGTCCTGATGCCCTTGCCACAGCTCGAGCTCGAGCAGCTTTGGCCTCATCCTCCAGCTCATCTAAGAAGCGCTCCTGGGACACCGAGTAAAGAGTGTAACCATCTGGGAAGGTGGGTTCAGGAAACCACTTGGAATATGCACATTCTTATTTCCTAGACTTGCTTCCACCACCCTTGTTAATCTCTCATCCTCTCGAATCAGTGATTTAATCTTCTACCCTTTGCTCTTCTGAGTCATGACCCCGACTCCATCATTAATAAACTATATTAAAAGACCACCTTAAAATGACAAAGAAAGGTACAATAAACGCTTGGCTCAGCGTTAGACTTTCACAGCTCGGGCTCCTTCGACCACCCCCACACTGTCCTTCAACAAGCCTCTGCTCCCCTTCCCTTGCCCCCATATGCAGTCTCCCTGAGTCTACAGTCCAAATGGATACAAATAGCTAACACCAGCGCTCCGATTCCCAGGCCGGTCACGATGTTTCGGGTCCGCCGTTGCGGCAGCGTCTTCTGCCACTGGGCGAGCTGCACTTGCCGCATGAATTGCAGCTGTGCGGGAGTCAGCTTCTCCCGAGTAGGGTCGATGCGCTGGGCCAGTGGAGCCTTTCCACTCTTAGCATCTAGAGGGTCACCAGCTCCCTGAGCCGCCATGTTGCCGCCCCGCCCTTCGCAGTCTCAGGACGCGGAGCTTGCTGGGAATCGTAGTCTTTGGCCACCGAAAGGACGCCGGGAGTTGCAGTCCGCGTCTTCTGTTGTGACCTGAGTGTGGCTCCTGGCCCTGGGGAAGGGCGGGGTAGTCGAAAAGCGGCCTTGCTTTCTGATTGGCTGAGGGGTCAGCGGCCGTTGGGGCGGGAAAAGCCTTTGGAGGGAATTGAGTTTTCTTCAGACTTGAGGCGAGGACAAACACACAGAAGGGGTCGACGAATCCAGAGTGTGGCAGAAGGCTCTGGAGAGAAGTGAAGGTGGTCGGTTTATGTACCCAGTGAGCCGTCTGAGAGCCCAAAAAGGCTTCTGAAAATGAACGGACCTGGGAGACCAAAATTGGCCTCTCTCAGTGACTTTCAGTTTGGAGCTGTTGCCACAGAGATGATCGAAGACGTTCTGCTCCACTTGGCCCAGCAGAATGAGCAAGCAGTGCAGGAGGCCGCGGGCCGGATGGGCAGCTTCAGGGAGACCCGGATCGTGGGTGTGGACGCAGGGGAGGGGAGCCGGGTTTAGGGGAGACCTGAGCATCTGACTTTGAGGCACCGACCTTGTGATTCAGTTTACTTTATTCATTCAAATAAGTTTTGTTAGTACCTACGTTATACAAGATGCTGGGGCTATAGTGATGAACAAGACACACCAGCACCCTACCCTTGATTTCCACAAGTATAGAGTATTTATTATCTACTCTGGATGGAAAAGAAAGATGAAATAGAGACCTAGTCTCTGCTTTCAAACCATGTATATAATCCTTGGAGAATATTAGGACAAATCCGCAAATGCTTAGGTACAAATATGGTTAGATAAGTGACATACTAGATGAAACAAGCTTTTATGGGGCTTAAATAGAGTGATGGGGTGAGGTAGGGGTAGAATTAAAGTCCTCCAGGCATCATGGCATTTGAGGTAGACCTTGAAGGATGATAATTTGGTTGGTGAAGGTGTTAAAGGGGGACAGCGTTTCTAACTGAGTTAAACTGTGGAAATAGGGATGCTTAGGATGAGTGTGAGTATAATGTAGTCCAGGTTGGCCAGAGCATGTGGGAAAGTAGTAGAAATTAATATCAGAAAGGTAGTTTGGAGACATTCCATGTGGAACTTTGACTGCCAAGTTGAAGAATTTATACTTGGTTTAGTAGGAAAGAAAAAAAAAGCATTGAAGGTTTTTTAATATGGTTGTGATACAACTGTAACCTTTGCCTTAGAAAAAAATTATTTTGGCTGTGATGTAAAGGATGAATTGGAGTAGAAAGAAATGGGAGGTAGGTAGTCCAGTGGAGTCTGTGTTAGTAGTTTAGGTGATAGGGTTGAGGGAATTATGAGGCTGGACTTAAAACATCTCAGGGGTGAAATCTAGAGTTCTGCAATGGATGAACTTAAGAAGTTAGGGAGGCAAAGATGACTATGTCAAAGGGTTGAGCCTAGGGGACTGGAAATATAGTGGTGCCATTAAGAGAAACACACACATACATTAAAAAATAAAACAGAAAGGAGTGTGACTTTTGTTTGGGAAAGATAATAGCTTTGGTTTTGAATCTACTGAGTTTCAGGTGTTTATAAAACATTCAGAGAAAGATTTCTAGCAGCCAGTTTAAAAAGTAAGTCAGAAGAACGGTCAGAACTAGAGGTAAAGGTTTGGGGGTTATCTCCAAAATGATACTATTGAAATTGTAGCAGAGGATGAGCTCCTAGAGGGGAAAAGGAGAAGGTCAAGGACAGTTTCTTGGGAAACATTTTGTGTTCAGGGGATTGGGGTAGGAAGAAGAGTATGAAAGACATAAAAGGAGTGGTTTGAGAGATAGAAACAGAGCCAAAGACCTTTAGAAGGCAAGAGGAGAGTTTCAAGAAGGACGATGGTCAGCAGAGATCAGATGCTTCAGGGCTATAAAAAACAGGAATGAGGACTTCAAAAGGGCCATGATATTTAATAATTTGGACATATTTGCTGGCCTTTGAAACAATCATTTCAGCAGGCTGGATAAAGCAGAAGCCAAATAGTAGAACATTATGGAGTAAATGATGCAGTGGAAGCAGCAGGTATATTTGTAAGTACAGGAGACAGAACTAGCACCAAGGGAGAGGTGTAACCCTCATCCATGTCACCTAACCTAAGCTAAATTTTCTTGGCAAATTAAAATGGGAAATAGAAAAAATTGCCCCTATAATCCAGGCCAAAACCAAAATCAAACCAAACTATTATACACACAGAATAAAAACAAAATGAAGGAAACCTGAACTCCAACAAATAAAAGGACTAGCTAATAATACATAATTATGTGTTCTGGGATATTTAGATATTTTGCTTAATTGCTTAAACTAATTATCTTCTTTGTTGGACACTGCTAGCAGAGATTTAGTTTCTGTAATGATAAGGTTTTGTATAGATATTTTGTGTAATGTGTGTCAAATAGATTGTTAAATTATCTCATGCTAGCTTGATTTTTACAGCTTTTTTTTCTAAGAAAGTCAAATTTTCTCTGAAGACAATATGGTAATTTGATTGTTGATTGGTGCTAAAAGTTCCCAGTTCTGCAGGAGTCTTTCTTTTTTGAGAACATTAACCTTGTTTCCACCCTCTAATGATATTGCAAACTAAATAGAATTCTATCTGAGGTGGTTCTTTCAAAGAGAAACAGGCAGCCCAAAATCTTGCCAAGGTATCTTGCCCTTCCCACCTTCCCAGGGAATTTTTTTCCCAAATTGGGCTATGTTCCCTGATTTGGAGGATGTGTCTTCAAAACAAGCCACTCCACCGTAACAAACTTGCTCCCGGGGAGATGCTCAGCTATCCTAGATTTACCCAACAAACTGGTAGTGGAGAGATGGTGTCCAGCTGTAAGGTGAATTGTGTTTGTAAAGCAATGGGAGTTCTCCAGAGGGTGGTTACTAAACAAACAGTATTATAAAGAATATTGAGGCTCCAGGAGGGACCTCTCTGTTCCTGTCAACATTCCACTGCAAACAGAATATAAGAGTTAAGGTTCTTATCCATCCAAGAATCTCCCTTGAAGCTCGGGTTCCCAGCATGGTGTAGAGGCCAGTTAGACCAGCTGGTATGTTTATGTGTAACTGGCTAAGCCTTTTGTCAGCTGAGACCCACAGGAAGGCTCAAAGGTCACTGAGGGGGCTTGGTAAGCCCTTGGTAAGTCTTTGGCACTCAGTCAGCCTCCTTTTCATGCCTCTGATCTGCCTATTGGCAGCAAAGGGAACTAAGCTCAGCTTGGGTTGTTTCAGTCTCATCTTTCTCACCTTCTGACCCTCTTCCCTTGGCCCCATCATGGCTTTTACACAACGCCAAGAGTTCACAGAGTGGTTTTGGTTGCACCTTGTGAATTAGGCTCTTCTTTCCTGTTTTGGCAGAGTTTGTTTTTCTCCTGTCTGAACAATGGTGTCTGGAGAAATCCGTGAGCTACCAGGCTGTAGAAATCCTAGAAAGGTAAAGCCCTAAGCATAAGGCATTTGTAAGGAGTACCTCTCTACCCATGTATCACCCAAACCTAAAAAAAAAAAAAAAAAGTACTAGTGCCATGTACCATGAGACCTGGTTTTGTACCCTCTATTACTTGCAAATGTAAATTTCTTAGCTTGAGATTGCTGTTGGAAAGAATAAGACACAGCATAGTTTGAGTGTGGATTGTTTAATCTCTCCTTCCCTTCTTTATAGGTTTATGGTTAAACAGGCAGAGAATATCTGCAGGCAAGCCACAACCCAGCTGAGAGAGAAGACAGAGCCTCAGAATTGGAGGGCTCTGAAGGAGCAGCTTTTCGACAAGTTTATCCTGCGTCTTGTGTCATGTGTTCAGCTGGCAAGCAAACTTTCTTTCCACTACAAAGTAAGGAGCTGGGGTTGCTCATGGGCACTTGAGTGTTAGAAAGAAATTAGCTCATCCAAAGGTGATTGTGAGAAACCTACTCCTAGGCTAGGTGATACTACTCATGTGGAAATTCCAGAGTGTGATTATGCTTCCTAAGCATACCTCCCACACACACACACACACACACACACACACACACACACACACACACACAGTCACACAGAGGCAATTATTAAATAGCCTGAAGGTCTGTTCCCAAAGTATAATTGCTGGACAGATGCCATCATTCATGCAGGTCACCTTTTCTCCCCTTGGATTCAAGGACAATTTACATAAGGTGTCTGAATTGGCAACAAACTTATCAGTACTAAAGGCAAACCACTACATTTATAAAGGATAATTTTTTTTTCTGTCACTATCCAATGCCTGTATAACAAAATATTGTTCAACAAATGTTTATTGCCTTCTAGAGCCAGATGCTGCACTAGGTGCCATGGCTGCAACAGTAAAAATATTGTCTGTGCACTAAAGGAACTTATTATCCAATGAGAGAAGACACGGGCAAATAGTGTGGGAAAATGTCCTGATTAGTGTAAATACAGAGGGCTATAAATGTACCTTATCAGCCTTGGAGAGTCAAGGAAGTGTATTTAGAGAAAAGGACTTCTCAAAGCAGGAGCGGGTGTGGAAAATGGGTGGGTCCTAAGGGAAGAGGGAGAGGAGTTAAGGAAAGCAGGGAGAGAGATGGGAGAGAAAAGGGAGATCCAGATACAGGAATCAGCACAGAGGCTTGGAGAGCTTGGTGGGTTTGGGAACTGTAATTCTATAGGACAGGCATCAAGTGTAAGGGGGAATTACCAAGAGAAAAGATGAGATGAAGGCATGGCTAGATTGCAAAGGGCTTTGTATACTATGCCAAGATGTATGACCTTTACTCTGACACCCTTCTCTTTTTCTCACTGTTTTGTTTTTCTTTGCTCAGATAATCAGTAACATTACGGTCCTGAATTTCCTCCAGGCTCTAGGGTATATACACACGAAAGAAGAACTTCTGGAGTCAGAGCTTGATGTTTTGAAATCCCTGAACTTCCAAATCAATCTGCCTACTCCCCTGGCATATGTGGAGATGCTCCTGGAGGTTCTAGGTACTTTATTAAGTGTGTCAGGGACTGTGAGTTGGAGTTTTCCATAGAAGACAATAAGAATGTGCCCAGGGGTTTGGGGGCAGTGGGCAGAACCCACCAATGAGGAACAGCAGGAAGCCTGAGATGACTGAGGAAAGTGTTCCCTCTAGTACTTGTCAGGGAAAGAAACTCAGGTCTTGGCACCTGGCTTTTGTTTGGACTCATTAGGTGCTCTCTTAGTATAGGATCGAGGGTCAAGGAGTTGATTTTATAGAGAGGCATGAGATAAGAGAACAGACAAAAACACTCTAATTGTATGTATACTGTAGATGGAGGTTTCTCTACTTCTCCCTTTGTCCTTTCAAATTGACCTCCAGCTAAAGAGGTTTCTTACAGTAGAACAAAGCAACCAGGAAGCACATTAGCTGCTCAACAGCTTTAGTTACATAACAACTGTGATTGTGATCAGAAAAAACTCACATAATGCTCTTTTCCATGCGCATACTCCATATAGGATACAATGGCTGTTCGGTCCCAGCCACACGGCTGCATGCAACCTGCCTGACCCTGCTCGACCTAGTCTATCTTTTGCATGAACCTGTATATGAGAGCCTGCTGAGGGCTTCAATTGAGAACTCCACACCCAGTCAGCTGCAAGGGTAAGGCAACTCCTTTAGGGTAGGCTCCTTCCAGAAACAGGGAGGTGGGAACATCACATGATAACTTGGGGAATGGGAGTTTACCTACCAAGAAGACATCCAGTCCACAGAAAACCTGCACAAGTTACCTGATTCAATTTGTTGTTTGGCTGCAGATGACTGAGCCCAACCAGCAAAACCCTAAATGCCTTTACTTTTAAATTTAAATGACTTCGAGTAATTATATACTTTCTTTCCTAGTCCTTCTTTTATAGCTGTTTATAATTTGAGATTATTGGACTGCTTTTAGGAAAACAAGCCAGTCACAGGGTTGCAACTTGGACAAAAGTGTTTGATTACTGTAAAGTCAGACTGGTAAAAAGCCTCACAGTTACATTTGTTAGGGAGACAGATGGAACAACAAAAGACCTACAAACCATTTAGACAGGAGGCTCATGTTTTAATCCCAGTTGATTTGAGGGAGGTTGGGAGAGGGGTCAATTAGCTATTACTTGATCATTTCCTTCTATATTTAAAAAATCCAAGATGATCAATATCAACAACTAATAGCTGAGGTTCCATGACCCTAAGATTTAGGAGATCATGTTTCATTCTATCTCCAAAATTAATAATGGTTTTAATCGCTCAGGGAAAAGTTTGTTTCAGTGAAAGAAGATTTCATGCTGTTGGCAGTGGGAATCATTGCAGCAAGTGCTTTCATCCAAAAACATGAGTGTTGGAGCCAGGTATGCACCACTGAGCAGGACCGGCATGGTCAGAATTCATTTAATAGAAAGCATTCTCCCTTTAGTTAAAGAAAAACAGAAGATAATCTATAAAAGATAAGTGCCAATACCCAGGATTAGGATGAATGAGCAGGATTTGGGAGAGGAAAAACGAGGTTAGGACTGAGGAGTGTTTTCCAGTTCTCTTCTTATGAAATTGGAAATGGAGGCCCAAGTTCAGCTTGTTCTTTTCCCTTAATGATGAAAATCCACTATCACATTAAAGTCCAATAAGTATATCCTCCCAAAAGGAGAAAATGTCAAGGCCCAAATTTCCCTCTCATAATTCATAAAACTTATAACTAGCAAAATGAAATGTTTAGCAGAAACTTTCCACAATACTAACAGGGCAAAGGTATCCTAATGTAATCTGGCCATTAGTAAACACTGGGATCTGGATTTAATATTCTCTGTAAATTCAGAGAAACAAAATTATATTTGGCTTGAGAACAGCCCAAGCAATTTGTCTGTTTGTGCACTAAAACACATTGAGTGATCTAGTAAAAAGAAATCTGTCTCTCTTTCTGAAGGTAGTGGGGCATTTGCAGAGCATCACTGGCATTGCCTTGGAGAGCATTGCTGCGTTCTCTTATGCAATCCTGACTCACAGCGTGGGAGCCAACACTCCGGGGCGACAGCAGTCTGTTCCTTCCCACCTGGCGGCCAGAGCTCTGAGGGCCACTGCTTCCTCCAACATGTGAGGCAGGCTGAATCCACCAAATATAAACAGCCTTCCGTCCCTGCACACATCCCTCCCTCTGTTTACTTTCATACTCAGGATACAAAAGCTGCACGTATCTTTTGAACTGTGTTTTGTATTCCAACTTCATGTTTATTTTTCTGCATCAGAAAAAGAATTAAGATGGACAAGCATGTCCTTTTTGTCATATCAGACTGAAAATGTGAAAAGCTAGGAGAAATAGAATATTTAAGTTGGTTCAGTTTTGTTTTAACAAATACTTATGGCTTTTCTTTAACTATTCATTTCATTGAGAGAACACCAGACATGGAGATTATTAACCAGGGGCTCAAAAAATGAGGCCATCTGGATGACCTTGACGGAGCAAAGAGACAGCCTTGATTTCTCCTTAAAGATAATTTAATGTCTCTGTTCATTGAGATCTACACAAAAAGGGTTTTCTCTACAGCTATTTCCACTAGTCTTTTGACAAAGCAACACTAACTCATCTCTAAGCATGTTTCAACAGAATTTCCATACCTGTACTTGAACTCAATTCTCCCAGAATACAAAGTACTCTATTTCAGTAAAACAAAAACCCAACAGTGCACCTTGGGCAGTTATCAGACTGCAGCAAATCTTTTATTACAAATAATTAAATCTCTCCATAACGTCTCAAACAGTATCAAACACTGTTTCATATCTCTAACACAGAGCAGAGCAGGCATTCAGTACTAGAACCGAGCGAGAAGTGTTAAATTTCAAGCTTTTGATCATATCACATGGTGACCAAAGCTTTTATGTCATTTTCTCACATTATCCAACTATGTATCTCATACATCTCGTCGTCTCAGTGGAGACAAAAGTTTCTAGTTCATATTGTTAAGTGCATGAAGTTGAGAGAGATAAAATCCAGCGAAAACATATCGATCTCAATTCAACTCAGTTATAAAAAAAAAAAACGGAAGCAAACTTAAATTAGTTTTAAGGGGAGAAAGGGAAAGGAAGGCATGGGTTAAGGGTCAAAACTATAACAAAGGCTGGTAGTTATACATAGCATGTTATAGCTCTGGAAACTGTCATGTGGTATTTTAAAATAAAGTGGCTTTTGTGGATTTTTCTTTTTTTTTTTTTGGTATTGTAAACATGTGCTGTTTAATAGTACCCAAATTTAATTTAAAATATTTTTTTTCAAACAACAACAAAACAAAATTTAAAGCCTTTAAGGCAAACATCCCCCTAAGGAAAAAAGAAAGTCATTTGTTATAAAACTGTGAGGACACCCAAGCAAGACCCCACTTAAGATTCGTCAGCATGAACTTGAGAGCTTTTGTCCACTGTTCCTCAGAGTTGAACTGGGTTTTGATGGAATAGGAGCCGCCACTGCTTCCTGTGTCTTCAATCTTGCCTTTCTCCACATCCATCCTGCAGATGGACAGAACAGAGCTCATTAGTAACTGAGATCTGAGTTAAGTCAGTTCAGGCAAATGGGCAGGGACTTGATCATGGGACCAATCACGTCACTTTATCTATTAGAGAACTCTTGGCGAGGAATGGTAGTGTATTTTGGACTTGCTTAAAAGCCCAAAATCAAGAAGGCTGTCACAAGAGCCTCATTGTCATTGTGAAGTACAGGGACAGGACACACACCCAAACAGATGAGAAGCCTGGAGCAGAGGGTAAGTGAAGGTTACAGTACTCCTCACTGTTTTCCTAGGCATCCCTGAACTCATGGGGAGAGAAGGGAAGCAGAAGAAAATAAACGCTTTGTTTTGGGGTGATAGAAGCTGCTTAGCCTTACTCTCTTGAACTACAGTCTCCATCCATTACTGGGCACCTATACAGTTTGACCAAAGGAAGCATTCTTGTATGTTTCCAAGGGCTTACAGGGAAACTTTCCTGAAACTGGAGGATGAATTTGAGCTCTGTGCCAAGAAAATCCCCCAGACCACCTAAGGCAACATTCTTTTTACCCCAGGGACCAGGTGGTGGTATTCTGTCCCACTTGCAGTGTTAGATCAGTGTTTGTCCATCAGTGTCATGTGATTTTGCACCATTTTCTGCTTTCCCACCATTTATACTGTTTTTCCTCCATTACTGTCCCTTCAGTTCTGCTCAATTTGTTCCTACTCTAGGTTCATTCAACACGGGGGATACTGACCTGTAGGGAAGACAAAAACGTGTCTCGCCTTTCTCAACCTCTTCTTTGAACTGCTGCACACAGTCCAGGAAAGCCACCATTGCATGGTCAAACTTGTTGTCCCAGAAAAACCGCAACCCCCCAGAACAGTATAACGGCAGCTCCTGCCCAAGAAGAGAGAACTGGCTATGGGTGTGGCACCAAGACAGGCTATCAGAGGCTGTTCCCAATCCTATCAGTCTCTCAAGTCTTCTTTACATATTCCACTGGAAACACTAACCTTGGGCAAATAACAATGCACCTAGAAATGTTTTACCATCAATGGAAATGTGTGAAACATCTACCTCATAGCGATTTCTTCCCCATCCTACAGCACACATTCTCCTCTGATCTGCCCACATCACTTCTCAACAGATTGTAAAAACCTAATTTTCTCTATAGGCCTCAAAGAGCTAATCCTGAACTAGACAAGACATTGAACAAGACACTGGCTCTTCATGAGATATCTAACTCTAGGAAAGAAACTGAATAATACCATTTATCAAAAGTAAACCATTTCATTAGGAAATACAAGAATTTTATATTCCAGTGGAAGTGGAACTTCCCAGAGTACCTTAGATTTGTCTGTCAGAGACTCCAGGTATGAGTGGTTTCCATAGGGAACAAGTCGATACCTAAAAAAGAGATTCATAGAGAGATGGATACAGGACTCCTCCTAAAGTGATTATTGGGATGTTAGAACCCAGTGATTTTCAGACTCCATCCTACCCAGGGACCTCTTTTATTATTCCCACTCCTCTTTCACCTCCCCATAGGCTCCATATTTAAGGTTTTGTTTACTGAACTCAGTACATTTATTACACAATTGCCTGGGGGCCTTTGTTGATTGATGTATGTTTTGGTTTACATTTAAAAACAAAACAGCTTGAGGAACACTAAGGTTCTGAAGATGGTAGGTTGGAGACCATGGCTATGGTCACGCGGCTCAAGGATTGCTGATCAGTAGAAAGAGCATTATGGTAACGGGAAAACGAGAGCAGTCTTTACAGACAGAAAACTCTCCCGTCTGTTGGAACCCAGGGCTCCTGCTGTAGTGGGAAGCAGCACCAGAATGGACATACGATTATATCAAAGACATACCACATTCCAAGAAAGGGCTACATTTACCTCTGAAATTTCAGACCCATCTTATTGGCCAGAGCATGAAGCAGCAACACTGTCTGGCCCCAGGCAGCATTAATTTCATTCCATTCCACAGGAACACTGGGCAAGCGACCCAGTCTGAAGTTATTAATTGTGCCAAATTGTCCACTATGCCTATAGAAGAAGGCAGAAGGGCAGGAAAAAGTACAAGGTAAACTTAAAACTTAGCAACTTCTGAGACTTTCTCTCACCTAAAATCTAGCACAAATCTCTCTCCTTATCTCTAGATTCATATATCCAAGCTCTACTTGGTACTTTAAATACATATCTGAAATGTGAGTCATCATCTTTCTACCTGCTGCTCAGATGCCAAAGCAGAAACCTGGGCATCATCCCTGAATGCTCTCAGCTCCCTCCCCCAACAAAACCACCAAATTCTGTTGATTCTACCTCCTAAATCTATTTTATCTGTCCATGTCTCTGCAAACTCATTGCCAATTCTCTCTTTTCCTGTTTAGATGCCTACTGACAAGTCTCCTTACTAAAAATGCTGCCCTCTTCCCCCAAGTCATTTCTCACATTGCAGGGAAAGCTATCATCACAAACGTAGATGTAATTAGGTCGCTTCCCTGCCTAAAATACTTTGATGGCTCCCACTGCCTTTTGGATAAAGTCTAAATTCTTCGTGAGGCCTATAAGATCCTTTAGGAATTGCTAACTCTCCAGTTTCACATCTTGTTATTCCCCCCTTTACACTCAATCTCGTCACAATAAACTCCTTTCAGTTCTCCGAATTCACCACTCGCCTTTCTTCTGTTTCTTTGCACATGATGTTCTCTCTGCCAGGAACAAGCTCCCTCATCTGCAGATTTCTACTTCACATCTCAGCTTAAACATCAACCTCCTCTGGGGGAAACTTTCCATGTGGCCTCTCCATATTGGGTAATGTCCTTATGTGTTCCCACAGTACCCTAAGTTAACCATTATCGCACTGTATTACAATTGTCTATTACTTATCTATCTCTTTCAGGAGATGATAAACAACGAGAAGACAGAATGCGTATTGTTTGCTGTTGCCCTCCTAGTGCTTAGCACAGTGCCTACCAGATAGTTAAGTGGATAAAATGTTGAATAAATTAATACTTGAATGACCCTGGGGATAAGAAATCAGTTCCAGGCAGAGGACCAGAATTTCATGTGGCTGGATGGCTCAGATCGTTCCCTTTTCTCGGAAGACTGGATGTCACCAAGCTCTAGAATGCTAATCCCTTGATTATGCCTATCCTTTCACAAGGAATAAAAGAAACCTAGATGGGATGAACATGACATACAGTCCTATTTTGTGGGAGGTGGGCACCCTGGCTTAGTGGCCAATAGCTAAGCTCCAGATATGTAGTGCTTCCCAGATGCTCCTCACCCTTTGGCCCTTATTACCAAATGTGGAAGGTTGCATTAAAGACGTTGGTTTTCTTCAGCTTGTCCAGCTGCATCTGGGCATACCGCATCTGGTTTTCTACACTCTTCAGCTCATCATCCAGTTCCAGCTGTTGTCGTTTAAATTCACTGTATTCCCTCTGATACCTATGAGCAGCCAAGGTGGCCATTGAAGGCTGTTAGGTTGGGGGCTAAAATTTCTCTGTTACCACTCCTCTCAACAATTTATTCTTAGTCTTAGTGATTATGGTTACATCTAGTCACAGCATCTTTTAGATATGACACAGACCACACTCAAAAGAACATACCTGCCCTAGTTGTTTTCCCTGGGAGGGACAGAAATGTCTCAAACTCCCGCTGCCCATATGCAAAAAGGGAAGGAAAAAAGGACTCTCTCAAACCAGAACCAAACACCTCCTGGATGTCTGTGATCTTTTCCAGAAATCAGATGAGGAGGTCAAGAGTGACTTCTTCCATGGATGGATTGGCCATAAGTGAATTTCTATAACTTCACCTCAACATTGTACTTATTGTCCTTTACGTAGTTCATGAACACCACTTCCAACGGAACTTGTTATATGACTCTGTGAAAAATTAACTTTTTTCTGTCCTTCACTTCCCCAACTTCGGTTAGTATGGACACTGTGTCTCCTCCAATAGAGGGTTCTCTTAGCTCAAGAGCATCAATGAAATCTTTGAGCTGGGAAAGAACAAATGTAGGCCAATGTGCACATCTGCCCAGAGGAGGATGCCGGGTGCAGCAGACTTACCCAGACTGAGCCCGGGTCCCTGCATCACAGAGCTGTGACTAGAGCCCTGGTTCTCCGCTCTCTGTTTAACCAACACACTTTTTTCACTTAATCATGTTGACCCTTCATACATAACCCTCCCAACAAACCTCTACAAACAGTGCCTGGAAACAATATGCAGGATGACAGTTGACTGCAGCTTACAGACTAATCAGACACATTCAGCTGGAAGCCATTTCCCCTCCTGGGACCTTGAGGGCAGGAAGATAGAAGAAGAGGGTGATCACTCACTGAGCCTCTTCTTGATCTAGTCTCTCAGCCTCGGCCTGGACCTTCTCGAGATTTTCTGCTACGATCTTGCGGTTCTTTTCCACATCTTCCAGCTCCTGGATCAGCCTCTCCTCCTCTAATGCCAGCTCTTTTAGCTCCATCTGTAGCTGTTCGCTGTCATCCTCATTCATCTGCTCTAAGATCTCCAAACAGCGTCTGAAAAGGACATAGGAAGAATATGCTTACCCAAGGGAAACTGCTATTCTGTTTACCTGGGTGGAGCATAGCTCTTGGGTAAGGGCCAAGCAGTCTCACAGCAGTGACAGCTCTAAGATCCAGATCTGTTTCCAGGTCTTGGCTCCAGAGGCACTCACTTGTAGTTCTGACATTCATTTTCAGTGACATTGAGCTGAGTGTCCAGCTGGTCTAAAAGAGTATCTGTGCATTCCTCACACAGTGGGTGATCCACATCTGTCTGGCCTGACATGATGTCAAAAAGGTCCCCAGTGACCTGGAAGTGTGGGAGAGTCAGGGTAGGGTTTGCCCCATACTATTGGCCCAGACACCCCCTCTACCAACCAGGCCCACTGCTTGATGCTGGAATGAGGCTGACTTGCCTTCAGTCTTCGGCTGAGGTTCTCCATGGTGCCGCCATCGGATGCCTCCCCAATCAGAGTGAAGCTATTGGCACTTTCTGTAGACATCATCCTGCAGACAGCCCCCCGCCCATGGGCCACATGAGGGAGCAGAGAGGCCTCTTCCACCTACTGAGGTGCCAGTGGCAGAGACTCTCAAGCACCAGCTGAGGGGCCTCAAGGTGCACACCCACTCCTAGCCCAACTGACCTCCCAAGGGTACCTCTCTCCCAAGGGAAGGCCATGCTGGTCTTCCACAGGGGCACTCAGCACGAAGGTTGGCCTGGATGGACTAAGGAGGGAGAGGGGGCATCAAAAACTGATATGTGTGTGTCTACAGTAGAAAAGGAAGGAGAATCAGGAAAGATCATTTCTTAATATTATAGCCCTTGCCGGCCACCTTCACATGCATCCATTAACTAAGGACCTGAACGCCTAACATTTGTTGTTTTAAACTTTTCAAGAGCTCTCTCTTCTATTAGTCAATCACTCCCTTTTCTCAATTCTTCATTATAAGAGCTATTATCCCTTCCCACTATGTGAACAGCTACAGGAAAAATTCAATCGGTATTGGAAGGTGATGGGCCGGCATAAGGGAATGCATCTTTTCTGGAAGAGCCAAAAGGTTAGGTGATGATTCATCTCCATCACCTGGCTCCAGGTCTCAATTTTGGGTTCAGTTAAAATTTTACTGGTTTTTGGCAAGGAGCAGGGGGCTGAGGAGTAGTAGGCACCTGGCTGGGGGGATGAATCTGCGAGAGACACCATCCTGGCGAGTTTCAATAAATGGCTCCTGGGAAGAAAATAAGGGGCATTAGAATTCTTGTGGCTTAGAGGTAGAGTATATTTCCCCAAAAGCCTCAGAACTATTGGGCTTTACCCTTGATTGATAACCATGAGACTTAATAAACCACAAAGACTTAAGAAATGGGTATTATTTAGCTAATCTTTGGATATAGGCACTAAGAAAGGACCCCTGGTATAGACAAACCCCAAGTTTCATCTGATTTTTTGTGGGGAACAGCATTCTCTAACTATATTATACTCTATTATAGTTAAATTTGCATTTTCTCAACACTTACTAGTCAGAGGTAGGGGCAAGATGCTCTAAATCACAGCACAATGAAAAAGCCAGATCAGACTGCAATAAAGTTTGCTATGCCATAGAACAAAGTAGATAATTTATATGTTTTCAATACTTTGATAATTTATGTGATCAAAATCTTATGAGATCTCTTTTGCAATAAAAATTATCACTGATGTTATCACAATTTAAAAATGACATGTTGTCTAACACTGAGAATCCTTTCTAGCTAGGGTAGTCATACAACCTGCTGCCCAAACCAAGATGCTTTTGAGAATGGAGAGGAGTGGATACTAATTATTAGCTTGGACAACAGATGTAAACCAGAAATGCCCTAAGATGACCTGGATACATAAGTCATCCCATCTCTCACCTATAATGGCTTATAATTCTGCCTTGAATAAAGAAGGGCCTCTCTCCACATTTTTGAATGGATGCCTCATTCAGTAACCTTGTGACCTCAAGTGTACTTCTGTACCTCCAATGATCCACAGTGGCCTGATCATGTAGAAAGTCTCTCGTTAACCAGAAATCCCAAAAGTCTAAAAGCACCAAGTATCCTGCAGAAACCCAGTTTTCATTCCAGTGTTTTCATACCTCTCCTGAGTTAGCCTCGTCTTCCTGGGTCTCTCCTGGTTTCACCTGGGCTGTGGCAAGTAATGGAGCTAAGGGCAAGGAAAATATTGAGTCAGAATCTTATCAAAGCAAGAAGAGGTATGTGGGAAAGTGTGGGAAAAGAACTGACAATATCCTCATCGCCACCCCCACTTCCACCTTCTTCTTAAAGTACCACTTACAAAAAGAAGAATCTCTTGCCTTCTTCTCTTTGTTCCCATTAAATCAGATTATGGAGTTGTTAACATTTTTCCAGTATAATGGTATCATGGTTACATTTTTAAAAAGACACCTTATCGTGCTTGCTTCAGCAGCACATATACTAACATTGGAATGGTACAGAGAAGATAAGCATGGCCCCGGTGCAAGGATGACATGCAAATTCAAGGATGACATGCAAATTTGTGAAGCGAAAAAAAAAAAAAGATACCTTATCTTTCAAAAATAGCTACCAAAATATTTACATATTTATGTTTGGAATTTGCTTCAAAATAATTTGTAGTGGAAGGGCAATGGATGGGGCTGTAGATGAAACACGATTAAATACGCATTGATAATTACTGAAGCTAGGTAATGGGTACGTGAGGTTCTTTATATACTTTGAAGTTTTCTATAATAAAAATAAAAATAAAAAAAATAATTGACCGAGAATGGGAGGTGAGTAGAGGTATAAAGAACACAAGAATGAGAGAATGTAGTTAATTGTTGAAGCTAGGTAATGTATACGAGAGTTCATTATGCTATTCTCTTGGCTGTATGTTTGAAATTTTTCATAATAAAAAGTTTAAAATATATTAGTCAATTCCCCTGAAAAAAGAGAAATCAGGTAGTAATAACAATAGCTAACATTTATTGAGTATTATTTGCCCAGGATATTCCTAAGTATTTATGTTCTTTGTCCTATTTGATCCTTACAACTACCTTCAGGTCGTTTTACATTTTACAGATAAAGAAACCAAGAAAGCTGGGCCTACAGAGATGAAGTAACTTACAAAAGTCACTCAGCTAGTAAATGACAGTCAGGATTTAAATCCAAGCAGGCTGACTCCAGACCCATGAGTTTATTTAAACTGCCTATTCAGTCTTTTTTTCTAACTTCATCTCACTTCTTGGAACTATGAGACTCTGTTCCTCCCCATATCACTTGCTGACTCCTGGGTAAGTCATTTAAGCTCTCTGAGTCATTCCTCATCTGTAAAATGATCCATGAGGGTTGTTACAGGCCTAAACAAGGTAATGTATGTAGTGCGCTTGCTGTATGTTAAGTCCTCAAGAAATGCCTTTATTACATATATACACATTCCTTTACTCTAAAACAGCAGGAGTAGAAAACTAAAGACCTTTCCTTGATACAGAAAGCTGTCAGAAGCACAATGTCAGAACTCATTTATGTTCAGGATGAGAAAACAGGGTGCCAGAGAGATTAACTGACTTTCCTAGGTTTACACAGCGAGTCTGTAGCAGACTACACGGATATAAGACCTTCAACTCCGAAGCCGCCCACTTTCAACGATCTCAGTCATCCTCTTTCCAAAGGTCTCGCTGACCTGTGAGCTCCTGGATGGTGACATGGTCCAGAATCTTGAAGCTCGTGTCCAGTTTCAGGGGCTGGCTGCAGCGCTGGCACACGAAGCTCACCTGCATGGTGCTGCTGGACGACTTAGACCCCTCCATCCCTGCGGCGATGGAGAGCAGGCGAAGTTAGGGAGAATCGGTACTCTTGAACCCCGTATCCTGGGCTACCCCTGCCTTGCTGGTGTGGTTAAGGGGGAGAATTCCCGCCCGCGTCTTTCCCTCTAGGAGAGGCACGATACCCACAGGACCTGCTTCCGGGGCAGCCCCGGCAAAGGCAGTTTACAGCCCAGTTAGGGAGGGGCTGCAATAGGGTCCGTAAGGGTTCCCAGGCTCCTTGCTAAGGTCGCGCGGTTCAGCCCTCGACTCTCTTCACCTCGGGGCCCGGAGCCCGCCTCCCTGGTCTGGTTTACCGCGGGGGCACCGTGGCCTCGGGTCTGCCCGGGAGCGAGGCCTCCAGAACTGCCATCGCCCAGTTTTCAGCTACTTCCCGGTCGGCCAGCGGAGGACTTCCGCCCTGACCGGACGTTACGCCACGACGCCTGCAGCTGCAGGAGGAGCCAGGAGGTCGGTCCTGGTCCTCCTGCTTACCGGACCCGCTGCGGCCCCTAGAGGCAAAACTGGGGAACTCAGCCGGCATCGACGGGTGGGAGAAGGTTGCGAGAAGTGGAAGGACCGAGTTGGGTTGGGAGAGAATGAGGAGCCTCCGCTGTTCTTTAATTCAGTGACTTTTCTTCAGATTTGTCACTTCTGAACGGAGCCACTTTAATGCTTTCTGCAATATCAGTTTTAATAATTTCTCCTCTGGAGAGCTGGGCTTTCTTTCAAAGGCTCCTGAGAGAGTGGTAGACACACTTGGAGCGGAAGGCTAGGAGGTAAACTTTACTGTGTTTTATTTTGTATTATAAAATTACAGTTATTAATCAGGGAAAGTCGAGAACTTCAGATATTGAAACGTATTGTAACGTAGTATAAAACTAGAACATTTTTGTCTTGGTGCAGTAATAGATCAATGAAACAACAGAATTCAAAAATAGACCAGGTATACAGGGGGATTTAGTGGGTAATAAAGCTAGTATTTCAAATCATTGGGGAAATGAACTGCTTAATAAGTGGTAAGTGGGTCCAGAGAGCCATGTAGATAGCCATGAGCTGAATCTTCTACTTCACTGCTTACACCAAAAGAAGTTACACCAATTGGTCACAATTTTAAGCATCGAAAATACTATGATTAAAAGTACTCATTGAAAGCATGAGTGAATATTTTTTATAATCTTGGAGTGGAGAAGACCTATCTAAGGATGACATGAAGATCAGAAGCCAAAAAAGGAAATATTGAATTTTACTTCTTAGAAATAAAAATTTTTGTAACTATTAAAGACTCTGTAAAAAAAATTACAGAAGAAAAATGTGGTAGTTGCAGCTCATAAGATAGAAGATAAATTTCATTAATATATAGAACTCTATTCAGTCAATAAAAATTCCAATAGGCCAATAATTAAATGGGCAAAAAATATGAAAAAGTAGCTCACAGAAAAACAAATGGTTGATAAAGAAATTAAAAGATGTTTCATTTCACTTGTAATTAAGTCAATGGAAATTAAACGTCGGTGAGGCAGCATTTCTCGTTTATAAGATTGGTAAAGGCTGAACCAGTTGATAATAGCCAGTGTTGATGAGCATTTGGGGAACTCTAGAATACTGTTGTTGACTGGGAGTATAAATTAGCATAATATTTTTGGAGCTCAATTTAGGAATATTTATCAAAATTTTAAATGTTCATAGTCTTTATCTCATAGAATCGCTTTCTAAGAATTTTCCTAATAGATATGCAAGTGATCAAATATATATGTACAAGAATTTTCACTGCTAAATGTCCTTCAGTAATAGAGGATTGTTTAAATGTTATTGTATTATCCATTTAGCAGAATACCACACAACCATTAAAAAGAATGAAGTAAACTTGCTTTTTACTTGGTTTATTTGGCTACTTTGAGAATAATCTGAAGAAGGGCAAGGGTAGAAGCAGGAAGGCCAATTAAGACATTTTTGCATAAACTGAGGCAAGAGATGATTATCGATTGAAATAAGAAAAGTAATAGGTAGTATACATGGTATGATTCCATTTGTACAAAAAATAACATGGTATATGGTGTATGATATGACGTTATGTGTTGTTATATGAAGTGATATGCAGCAAGCAGTGTCTTTCACTGGACAACGGGACAGAGACTTTATTGCACACAATTTGTATTTAGATTTTTTTTTTACAATAAACCTGTAATTAATTTACAATATTTAAACTTTTACAGAAAGATAACATAACAATACAAGAAGTTAGGTGAATGGTGTAATGAAATTATCCATAATCTCACCACACTATAATTTTTATGTTTTCCGTTAAAATGTTTTTCCTATATATTTTAACATGGTTGTATTTTTATTTATAAACTATGAAATTTTTGTATTGTTTTTAAAATTTAATATTACATATTTTTTCATGTTAAGTTTTTTGTAATTGTCATGGCTGCATTACATCATATCAAGTGCACTAACTTACTGTATTTCTTCGTTGCTGGAAATTTCCATTGCTTCCAGTTTTGGTGATTACACTAATGCTTCAATGAAGAACTGACTGCTTCCTTACAACAGAGCCTATTGGGATTACCGATGAAAAAGAATGTGGCTATTTCATGTCTCTTGATTAAAATTAGCAATAGTTTTTCACAGTGGTTGTACATAATTCTGCCTTCAGGAATGTGTGAGAGCCTGTTTCACAATGCCTTGGCCAGTATTAGGTATCATATATTTGAGGAATGAGGGGGGAAAAAAAAAAAGGCACATCCCTGTTATTTTAATTGGCATCATTGGTATAAATTGGCTTCTCTTTTTTGAATTTTCTGTTTACATTCTTTCATTTACCTACTAGGTTCTTAATATTTTGCTCAATATCTTTCATTATTTTGCATGAATGGTCTATTAAGATGTTTTCCAGATGTGCAAAAGTTTTAAATTCTTATGTGATCGAATCTATTTTTTTTCTTGGTGACTTATATTGCTTAGAAAGTTGTTCCCACTTCCAGAAGTGACTTTCATGTTATTTTAAATGTAGGTAATCCTCCTATAATTAATATTAGATGCAATGTATGGAACTAGATTGGTTTTCTCTTGGTATTGTTAATTATAGTTTTTACAACCCTCTTTCCTCTTGGATCTTTCAGCATGAGACCCCCTCCAGAGGAGGTGAGAGGAATCATTCCCAAAGAATTCTCACTTAGGCCTGGTGTGACTCTTTAGTAGTCCTACATTTATTCCTGCTTGGCTGCCACTAACACCATCTCAGAAAGGCATAGAGATGTAATGGGCTTCTAAAGAGGTAGGAAGTATAAAGATTATAACTGAGAGTTTGAAAGTCTAGACTGCCTAGGTTCAAACCCTATATTTGTCATTCACCAACAATGACCTTGAGCAAGTTTATTAAACTAGTCTGTGCTTTGTTTTTTTATTTCTAAAAGAAGCATAATAATATATTTTCCATAGCATAGTGTGATGATTAAATGATCTAATAATATGAAGTACAAAAAGGAATGCCTGGCACATAGTAAATTGTGTGTCTTGCTGCTTAGAGAATATATAACAGTATGTATAATGCATGATGGATTGTGAATAATCAACAACATACCCACGTCATCAATTCAACACTTATTGAGGATCTACTATTTGCCAGTCACTCTTCTAGGTCTGAGAGAATACACTGGTAAACTGCTCTAACAGTTTACATTTTAGAGGATTTTGACAATAAACATGTAAATGAATGAATAAGATTTCAGATAATGGTAGGTGTTATAGGTTGAATTGTGTCTCCCCAAAAGATGTTGATGTCCTAACCCCAGTACCTGTGACTGTGACCTTATTTGTAAATAGAATCTTTGCAGATAAGTTAATGACTGGTGTTTTTATAAAGAGACAGTTTGGATACAAAGATAGACATGAACAGAAGGAAGACACGTGAAGAGACACAGAGAGAAGACAGTTGTTTCTAAGCCAAGGAACATCTGAAGCTACCAGGAGCTAGGAGAGAGGCCTGGAACATGTTCTTCTTTAGCACCTTCAGAGGGAGCACAGTCCAGCTACTTTGATTTCATGATTCTAGCTAATTCTAGCCTCCAAAATTGTGAGACAATACATTTCTCTTGTTCTAAGCCACCCAGTTTGTGGTACTTTGTTATAGCAGTAAACACATTAAGTGGGGGCAAGGGTAGATGGAGTTACTTCAACTGGGGGATTCAGGAAGGCCTCTATTAGCTATGAAATCATTGAGGATGACACACAGGGAAGAGACATAATCTGGCAGACTTTTAAAATTATTGAAGCATTAAATTAAGAAAAGGACACAAACATAAGTGTACAGTTCAGTGAATTTTCACAAATGAACACACACATTTATAATCAGCAACTCTCCTGGCCCATGCCCCCTTCCAGGTGCTACTCATCATGAGGGGAAAGAGCATCCTCACTTCTACCACCATAGATTAGTTTTGACTGTTTTTGACTCTTTCGTTTTTGGTTTCTTATTTAAATTTTGTTATTTTATTTTTCCATTACAGTTGACATTCAACATGATTAGTTTCAGGTATACAGCACAGTGGTTAGACATTTATATAATTTATGAAGCGATCCCCCCAATAAATCTAGTACCCACCTGGCATCATACATAGTTATTACAATGTTATTGACTATATTCCCTATGCTGTACTTTACATCTGTGACTTTATAACTACCAATTTGTACTTCTTTATCCTTTTACTTTTCACCCAGCCCCCCGCCAACCTTCTTCTTTTGCCTAGTATTGTGATTCCTCCATCTTCTGTGTTTTAGTTCATCTATTCTCAATACTATGCGGTATTCCATTGTGAATATATTAAAATTTAGTTATCTATCCTACTCTTGAGAGGCATTTGAGTAGTTTCCAGTTGCAGCTATTGTGAATAGTGTTGACACAAACATTCTTGTTCATGTTCTTGATGAATGTATTCATGCATTTCTGTTGGGTATGTTTCTAGAGTTGAGATTTCTGGGTCACAGGTATATATAGAAATCTATACATATGTTTATTCAGCTTTAGTAGATATTGCTATAACTGTGGTTGACATATTAAAAGATAGTTTGGGTGTGAGTAGAGACTAGAATGTGGTAGTGGGTGTGGTGGCAAGAGTGAAAATAGAGACCAAATAGTCTATTGTAATAGCCCTAGCAAAGGATGACAATGACTGACTAGGATAACAAATGAGACAGAGAAAAGCATGCTCATACAGGATTCATTATTCAGGTAAGGCTGACAAGACCTGCTGATGGTTGGATGTGGGGAGATGAGGGAGAGGAATCAGGTTGATAGTTGTTTGGTTTGAATAACTAGGTAGACAGTTCTGTCAGTTATTGAGATGGGGAAGAGTAGGAAAATAACAGGTGTGTGGGAGAATCAAGAATTCTGGTTTGGCCACATTAAGTTTGAGATGCCTATTAGCTATCCAAGTAGAGACGTCAAAGTAGACAACTGGAGCTCAGTTAGATGTCAGGACTGGAAAAATTTAGGGCCATCAGCATACAGCTGTTGAGTACCACTGAGAGTTTTAGGTAAGAGGGAGAGGTGACCACTGGTACTGTCAACATGGAAGTCATTGGTAATCCAACAAAACTATCTCAGTGAGAACATGGAATGGGAAAGCCTGATTGAAATGGATTAGAGTAAGTGCGAGATGAGAAAGAAGAGTAAGAGACAATAATATTGCTCAAGAAGTCTGACTATGAAGAAAAAAAGTGTGAGAGAAATCTGGGTTCAAGGGAGGGTTTTTCTCAAGATAGGAGGTACTTATCATGTTTGGATGTGATCCAGTAGAGAGAGATAAATGTAATATAGGAGAAAAAAAGGATGATCACTGAAGGATAATCAGAAAGTGAAAGGGGCTGGTTTCCGGCACACAAAAGGAAGTGTTGGTTTTTGATGGGAACAGATGTTTCCTTCAATGAAAGAGGAGGAAAAGCAGAAGGGATTTGCAGATTGGCAGATCTGGGGGTGAAATAAAGTTCTCATTTGCTTCTGTTTTCTCAGTGAAGAATAATCCAAGACCATAAATTGGAGTTGGGAGGGGAGGGATATTAGAGGTTTAGGAAGGTGAGAAGGTATGATGGTCATTTGGAGTGTGGGAGAGTAAACTTGTCAGAAGCACATAGTAGGATCTCAGGCAGTGTTGTGCACCCATTTGAGAGTTGTGGACATGAATTTAAAGTGAGACCAGCCATTAGTGATTGTGTTTGATTCATAAGCACCCAGGAATGAATAGTTTGTTAAATATAATGGTACCCTCAGCAACTGCTCACTGAATAAATAATGAGTAGAGTATTATATAAAACATTTGGATAAGGGAAGAGGATGGGAAATAGAGAAAGAATGTGTCTTCTTATGACTTACTTGAAGACAAAACACAATTATTTGAGAACAAAGCCATATTTCAACAAGCACAAACATACTAAGTTTTCAAGTTGAAGTTATTAATTCTGTAAGCAATGCAGGGTAATGGCACACTTAAAATGGGGTGAAGTTAATTTGGGAAAGCATTCCTGAAATTAGGTTCCAGATCAGAGTTCAAAAACTAGGGACAAATGTTAACAGAAAGCAGAGGAAGAAGGGGGAAAAGTTAGATGTTGATAAGCAAGATGGGTAGTATGGGCAATGTTGTATGTAGCTCCGTATAATTGGAAAAGGAATTTGAGTCTAAAAGCAAGGAAAATTATATAGTTTAAGAAGTAACCTCTTCATGCTAAGCACTAACAGGTAGCTTATCTGACAAAGGCTACTAACTATGTATCTAGTTCCTGCCTTGTGTCCGGGCACTGTGCTAGTTCTTTAACACATATATGATTTCCAATACTCACAACAACCCTATGGAATTATATATTATTTATTAATAATGACTGAAATTCCATTTGACAGGTGAGGGAACTGAGACAGCATTTCAGTAATTTTACCAAGATATCACAGTTGGTAAAGAGCTGAGATAGGGATAGAAGCCAGGTCTCTCTGATTCCAAAGGCCACAGTCAGTTGCACTTCACTTAACTGCATATTCCCACCATTTTCCTTGCACTTAGCACAGAGGCCTTCCTGGGATAAATGTTCAGCAGCAACGGCAACTCCAAAACGTACATCAGATTACCTGCCTTTGCACTTAATTCCAATTGTTTCCTAACAACCCTCCCCGCCCCACTTCCACCTCCAGTTCACTAGTCTTTCAATTTCTTCAATAGGACAACCTCTTTCACTCTCCAGGGCATTTGCTTATGCTGCACCTGTACCTTTGAGGCTTGTCCCTTCACTCCTCCCAAGCTAACTCCTTTACATCCTTTAGATTTCAGCATAATCTGAGAGGTCTTCCTTGTCCATTCTTCCTAAAATAGACCTCTGGTATTCTTTATATCAGTCATTTGTTAACTAATATTTATCAGATTTTGTAATTATGTTGCTAGTTTACTTTCTGGTGTCCTTCCCCAATATTAAGCCCCATGAGACCCAAGAACTTGAAACGCATTTACCTTCGATTTCCCAGAGCTGTGCTTTTCAATACAGGAGGCACTAGTCAGACGTGGCTATTCAGCATTACAAATGTGGCGCCTGAGTTGAGATGTGCAGTTAAGTGTAAAATTCACACTGGATTTCGAAGACTTGGTATGAAAAAAGAATGTATACAATCTCGTTAATATTTTTTATATTACCTGTTGAGAAATATTTGGATAAACTAGGTTAAACATGATTAAAATTAATTTCATCTATTTTACTTTTTAGTGTGGCTACTCTTAGATTTTAACTTACATAAGTGACTCACGTTACATTTCTACGCTCTGAGGCAGTATTGTCCCAGAGTCTAGCAGTGTCCTGGCCCACTGACATTCACCCACTGAGCGAAATAACCAATGTTAAGAGACAGACCGAACGAATGCGTGAATAAAAAGATACGGTCTCTGCCTTCCTTAGGAAAATGGATACAGCATTGTCCTCTAAGTCTGGAGATCTGGATTCTGGTCCAGGATTTACTGTTATCACTGTGCAGCCTATCCCTCTCTGGGCGTCAATTTGCCCATCAAGCAGTTGATCTCTGAGGTCTGAAAACGTATGAAGATAAGTGGTGGAGAAAGGTGGGGAAGCCTGGTACAATAGAACTTTTCTTCTATTTGGCTCTAGCCTAAACACGAGAGCTTCGGCCAACGGGAGGAGGCAGCAGGAATCGCAGACTAGACCCCCGAACCCAGCTCCGGGACCGCCTGCTTCCTCAGTCCGACGTCACTGGGGCGCGACGGCGCCGTCGGTTCTGTCCTCAAAGCGGCAGTGGCTCAGAAGGTCCCTTCGGTGAAGGAGGGTGCCGGGCTAACGAGAGTCAAACAGTTCCCGAGTCTTTTTGAGACTCAGTTCTCGTAAACAAGACCCACCCTCTCACTTGTCTCTTACAAGGCACTGGAACCCGGGAGATAAGGGCCGAGCTGGAGCGTCCAGAGCCGAACCCCAGTGCGGCTGCGCAGGGCACGTGCGCATCCTCGCCGGAGTCCCGGCGATTGGCTGTGACGTAACGTCCGGCGTGAGCGGCGAAAGCCGGGAGGGCGAGCGAGAGAGTGAGCAGGCAGCAGGCAGCAGGCAGCAGGCGGGCGGGCAAGCAGCACGGAGGGAGGGAGGGAGCGAGCGAGCGAGCAGTGAGTGAGCCAGCGAGGGCGGCCGCATCTGAGAGCAGTCGAGTTTCCTCCCGTCCTTCTGACCCCCTCCCCGGAGCCCACAGCGCCTCCGGTTTCCAGCGGAGCGGACACGGCCCGGCCCGGCCATGGCCTCGTTGCTGAAGGTGGATCAGGAAGTGAAGCTCAAGGTAGCGGCGCCGGTCCGGCCTCCTTACCCCTCGCTTCGATCCCGGAGCAGTCTGACCAGCTCCCAACTCCCCATGGCGTCTTTGTCTCCCTGGGGACACCAGCTCTGAGCTTCCGCTCGGCTCAGCCCAGCCCCCCACTCGCTGAGATGGCATCGGGGGAGAGGATAATATAGGGTGGCCTCAGTACCTCATCTGGTGATGGAGAGCCCCAGGGAGACTTCCGCGAACACGTGGTGGACTCAGTGCTTTAGGCTAGTGACAGCTGGAAGTTACCCAGCCCAGCAACGTCCCCGCCTCCGGACGCTGCCTCTGCCCCTGCCCTTGGCGTCAGGCCTGCCTCGCATCATAGGCAAGGTCTGAATTGGGGTTGGCGCTTTTGTGAGCTCACACCTCCCCTATCCTACCTGTCTTTCGTCTGCTCTCAAATTCAGATAGCCTCAGACACAGGGAGGGAGGGAGACAAGACAGGCGGGTGCTGCCCTCAAGCCCCGCTTCCCTCTCCTGAGATGGAGAAATGGGTTCTCAAAAAAATGAAGTATTTGAAATCTGGGGGCCTCTCAGCTTCTCATTATAATTACAAGGTGAGGGAAAGAGAGCTAGATTTGGGTTTCCCCATCCTGCCCATACTTCATTTGCCAGGTACTGACTTGCTCTTACTGAATTGCTTTCTTTGTTAATTTTAGGTTGATTCTTTCAGGGAGCGGATCACAAGTGAGGTGAGTGAAATAAATAGAAAAATGAGTGTTGGTTAATGATTGAGTTTCCAAAAGAAGACATCACTGTAGAGAGTTACCTTCCCACAATTATTAATGAATTTTTCCTCATTTTTAGGCAGAAGACTTGGTGGCAAATTTTTTCCCAAAGAAGTTGTTAGAACTTGATAGTTTTTTGAAGGTGAGAGACCTTTTTCTTTTCCTCCAATTCCCCAATTATTTTGGTTCTGGTCTTTTTCTCAAATGGGACAAGTCATGTGTTGGTTCTCTTTTGTTTTGTACTGTAAAGCATTAAAGCATTCTCATTTATTGCCCTTCACATTTTTTGTTCATCTTGAAAAGACTACTGTTTGGGGGTTGGGCGTCTCTTTCAGGAACCAATCCTAAACATCCATGACCTAACTCAGATCCACTCAGATATGAATCTACCTGTCCCTGACCCCATTCTTCTCACCAATAGCCATGATGGACTGGACGGTGTAAGTGTTCTCTATTTATCTTTGTGTTCTGAAGCAATAGGTACTCTCTTCTATTTCCTGGTCAGTTTGAACATGTACAGAGGAGACAGTGGGTTTTGGATCTGGGAATGAGGACTGTCACAAACATGACTCCAGAACACCCCCTTTAGACACTGATTTTCATTTATAGCAGGGGGTGAATTTGCTAACGCTACTCTGTGAGAGTGAGTTTCAAGTAGGACTAATAGCTACAGGTGCCCTCAGGTTATCTGGTCTGTCCTCATGGCTCTAAGCAAGACTTTTCTTACCTGTTTCAATGTCTTGAGTCTTGTTATGGGATGAGTAGTTTTTCTTGATATATAACTGCTGACCCTGTCTTTGGTGTGTATCTTTATTACCTAGTCCTTATCAGTTATATTTCCACATTCTATAACACCGATGACACTATTGTTCTTTGTCTGCATTACTGTGTCATTGATAGGATTTGCCATTCTGGAAAGCAGAAACTGTCTTAATCATTTTTGTATCCCCAGCACCTAACATTGTTCCTAGTACATAGCAGGTGCTTAAATATGTGTTTATTAATTGAATATTATGTTTCTTTGTGGAACCAATAAATTTGTACATATTCCCTTTAATTATCTTTACCCTGCATTGAATGGTTCTTTTTTTCCTGTTGTTTATAGTATCCACCCCCTCCCCTAATTGCTTAATGTAGTGTATTTCTTGAAAGGTTGGTCTTACCAACTAGAATGTAAGTTGCTTTGTGGCAAGAATCTTTTCTTAAAGTCTTGGATGTGCTTGGTAAGTTGTGCATGAATTAATAAGATAACCTGTGGGGTCAAATAAGGGACTAAGCTTGTTTGAAGTGTAACCTATGATAGGGCTTTGCGTGTTGAGAGCAGGCTAATTCCTGTCTCTTTGTATACTTAGCCCACTTACAAGAAGCGAAGATTGGATGAGTGTGAAGAGGCCTTCCAAGGTAAGAGCCACCCTTCCCTCCCCTACCCCTCCCACCCTCTGGCTTGCAGCCTTGAGAAGCAGGATGGATCTGGTATTCTCCTGGCCTGGAAGCAGGATCTGATTTTATTTCTCAGAGTTACCATTCCCAAGTCTTCCAAACAATTGTCATTATTTAGCACTCTAAACCTAATTTTTCAATAAACAGGGAGGATTTGACTTAGTGTGAACTGCTAAAGGAGAGAAGTTGGGAGGTGGCTACATGCTGTAGATTTTTCACAGAAGTCCCAGTTCCATGTTATTTTTTCCTCTTCAATGGTAGTTGGTACATTAAATCTGTAGAGTGTATTTAGATTTCCTTATTTGGGCATACTTTAGACACTCACTTGTTAATTCATACATTCTCTTTTTTATTCTGTTAGTGATGTCATGGTTCGTAGATAGGGTTGTGACAGATAAAAGGCAGCGGTCATGGCATCTCATGGGTCTGAGGAAGAAGACAGAAGGATGGGGGATGCTGTGTCCTGGCCCCCACCCCAATCATTTGGCCTTCTTCATGTCCCTGCCAGGAACCAAGGTGTTTGTGATGCCCAATGGGATGCTAAAAAGCAACCAGCAGCTGGTGGACATTATTGAGAAAGTGAAACCTGAGATCCGGCTGCTGATTGAGAAATGCAACACGGTGAGGCAGGGGCTAGTGACCTATGGGCTGACTTCAGACAGCCTGGATTGAACTATGAAAAATGATGGATGGTGGGGCTGGAGGCATGGAGGTGATATGGGTGTTGGCAGACTAAGTATCTTGGCTCCTGTGCTCCTGAAATCTGGCCCCAATAGCATAAATTGTATACTACATCATCCACAAAAGCCATGGTCTTCATATATATTTTTTGGTCTACTCACCTTCCAGGTCAAAATGTGGGTACAGCTCCTGATTCCTAGGATAGAAGATGGGAACAACTTTGGGGTGTCCATTCAGGTAATGTGCTTGCATTACACACTGGGGAGGAAGGTTTGGGAGATACTCTCATCTCCCCTGTTTTGTTTTCTGTTTCTATTTGGTCTGCTGAGGAATGATGTGGAAGTGACTTTTGACTCACTGTTTGTTTTTTTTTTTTCAGGAGGAGACAGTTGCTGAACTAAGGACTGTTGAGAGTGAAGCTGCATCTTATCTGGACCAGATTTCTAGGTAGGGCTACTTGGGCTTGGCCCAGGAATTGGGGGCTGGTGAGGCAATAAGCACTGTCCAGGGTCTCCTGCAGCTTCCTCCTCTTCTCTCTTTCCAGATATTATATTACAAGAGCCAAATTGGTTTCTAAAATAGCTAAATATCCCCATGTGGTAAGTAAGGGTTTTGTAGCCTGAGGGTGGAAGTGGTAGGATAGGGAGGAGTGACTATTAGTGGGAAAGAGTCGTCTGTGGACAGTCAGGCCTTGGGAAGTAGCCTTTTTTCTGCCCTGTCTTTCAGGAGGACTATCGCCGCACTGTGACGGAGATTGATGAGAAAGAATATATCAGCCTTCGTCTGATCATATCAGAACTAAGGAACCAATATGTAAGTAACCTTGGCCCCTGCCCACAGTTGCCCTGGCTTCTCTTAGTTCTGGTGAAAAATTTCTTGCCACTGTCTGGGGCTCAAGATGAGGGATGGAGGTAAAATGAGTAGAACAAATTCTGCTCATCAACTGACTGTTGAGAACTCTGAAATCATTGAGGGTTTCTACCTGGGTATCTCCCTTATTTCTACCTGAGTGGGAAGGAGTGCAGTATAGTATAGGGGCAAAGATTAGGTTGTTAGGGTCAGACAGACTTAACTCTAGAATTAGCTCTACCTGTAATGTGTGGCCTTGGGCAAGTTGTTTAACCTCATATTTTAGTTTCCTCACCTCTAAAGTGGAACTTGAGTATCTACTGCACAAAGATGGTTTTTAAAAATGAGTGCGATAACACATTAAAGGACCAAGTGCAATTTTCGATATGTTAAGAGCTTGATAAATGTTAGTTATTGTTAGATACTCGGGGCCTTGGAAATACCCAGGTATATCCAGTTCGGGGGTGTAAGAGAGGTGTAGGGCAGCACCCTGAATTCAGGTTCAAATGAGTGATATTGGTATTGGCACTATGTGAATAAAATTGCTTGGGGGTTTGGGAAGGAGAGATCGTGTTTTCTTTTTGAGGTAAGGGTAGAACAGATGTGTGTTTCCCTGCTCACTCTTTTTCTAGGTCACTCTACATGACATGATCCTGAAAAATATCGAGAAGATCAAACGGCCCCGGAGCAGCAATGCAGAGACACTGTACTGAGGCCAGGGCCAGGGCCAGGGCCAGGGGACTCTGTGAGTCTGGCTCAAGACCGACATTGCCTTGGTTTGTTACATGACTATCGTGATGGGGAAACTGGCTGGAAATAGTAATCACACCTCTCTGTTTTTAGTTAGAGTCTAATGAAACTCTCCTGTAGTTCTGTGACGTGTTTACCTCTTTTTTCAGGCCTCAGGAACTCTTGTATTTCCTTCCCTAATACCCCACACTCAACCTGACTTAATTTCTGGAGAACTCCAGGTTTATGTGTGCAGGATGTTGGCACAAGAATACTTGTGTTTTCTGTCCCCTCTCTACCCCCCGTCCCCCCAGTGTCTTGGGCTTTTCTTCCTTCTGATGATTAGTTGGTTAGAAGCTGAGGGAACTCGAAGGAAAGTGCTAGGTGTTTTTTTTAGAATCCAGGTCAGGAGGGACCAGCTCCTCTCCTTTATGTAGTGTCTCTTGCCACTGTGGTTGTTGGATCCTCCCTGCCTTGACACAGTGTTCAGGATGATGACTTTGAGTTTCCCACCAAAATACATCCCACCTTGAACCTGATCATGACAAGAAACACCTAATTCCTTCAGATGTTTTTATAACTAGAATTTTCACATACACATATGTGCGTGATAGACACACACTTACAAATGAGCATACATCTGCCTTTCTGCTCTGTTACCTGACATCCTTCCATCCTTCCCCAAACCCTGTCACACACACACTGTTCAGAAGATGATAGTTGTCTTAGTTGTCATCTGCTGGATCCCATCATCTGATATTGTAGCCTCTTGGTGCTCAGGGGCTGGTGAGTTGGAGGAAAACCAAAAGGTGAGAAGCAGAGGGATTGGGGAAGGTTCCTTTCTCTGTGACTCGGGTCCTTTTGGGCATTATTGCAAAGGCCAGTCCTCTGACTCCTGGTTCCTTCTTCCCAGGCCAGTTGTCAGTTGGGATGGGAATGTCTACAGCTGTGAGGGCCAGATGCTGCTGCTTCTGCTGGGCTTTCCCCTTGGGAAAAATATTTCTCTTATTTATAGTATTGTGCTTCCAGGGAAAGCAGTCACTTGTGTGTGTATGTGTATGTGCATGCACACATGCATGTACATATTGTATGTATGTGGAAATCTGGACAAGTCAAAACCATAGAAGAGTTGCCTCTTATCTCTTGAATCTTCCAGAGATATCCCCCACTTTTTTATTCTCCCGCTACTAGGGAGTCAGTATCTGCAGTCAGCCTGCTGGTGACTCTCAATGTCTTTCTTATTCTTCCCCCGTCTTGGTCTTCCAACCCCCAATTATATCTCCACCTGGATGCATCATTTTTACTCCCAGTATGTTACAGAGAAGGAGTCAGGATGCTGTCTTCCCATGAATAGTACTCAGTAACAAACCAATTGCATTTTAGTTGGGCAATGCCCCTACCCACCCTCCAGATCCCTTCCAGATAAAACCCTTCCTTCCTCCCACCATGCATTTCTCAGTTTCCCTTTTTGTTGGATTGTTCCACTGTCCCTCCTCCTACCCTACCACCCTTGGATCGTAATGTAAAATTCTTTTACCATGTCAAGAAATTATTAAAAATACAGGTACTTTGACCTCTTTTTAAAGCCGCAGACCCTGGTGCGATGCTCTGGTGGCTAGGGACATAACTGTAATCACATGCGTGCACATTGGGACACCTATCTTCACATAAACCTCCAGTCATCACCCTATTGGGTGTCTTTGCCAATTGAGCTTCCTCTTTTCTCTGGAATAATGGAAAGACTGAGGCTTCTTCCTACCAAAAAGCAAGGGCGGGTCCTTCATTTATGTTCAGTCTGAATTACGTGAAAGTTAGCTGTTTCCTAACCTAAGCTGCTTTCTGTCCTGACCCTCACTCAACAAGATCCCTAGTTCCTTCCTTCCCCTGTGATACCCATGAACTGCCAGGAGAGGCTGCTCTAGTTCCACTTGGGGAATCACCTGGTGTGAGGCACACCCTACCCTGTCATATTCTTTACCTTATACTAAGTCTCCCCTCTGAATAATGTCTTAAGTTTCTTGAGGAGATGCCAGGAGACACCTGGTTTTGGTTTTCAAAAGACTTGGAGGGCTGTCTAGGACACTACTCCCTCTGAAATAAAGTTTCCTCAACGTCCACCTTGTAAAGTAGCCTTCTGATATCCAACGATCCTCTCATTGTCTCTGCAAAAAGAGATTTAAGGTCTTGGACGATGGAGGAACATCTGCTCTGTTCTGTTTTCAGAGATCAGTACCAGTAGCTAACAATTTTTTAATGCCTACCCTGTGTCAGGCTTTGCTGAGCACTTTATGTGCATGATCACATTTAATCTTCATGATTCTGTAGGGTAGATATATTCCTGTATAGGTGAAGACACTGAGACTCATGATAAGGTACCTTCCCTGAGGTCACACAGCTTAAAAACCTGGAATTGGTGCACCAACCTGACTGCTAAGCCCAGGCACTCACCGCTCCTCCTTCCTCACTGACTAGATAGAAGAGGTCTGAGACTACAGATCGAGGGCTTGGCCACAGGCAGCTAGCAGAACACAGTGCTTACTGCTGAACTGGGCAATGGATCCTGGAAATATTGGTGGGTAGTGCCTGCCAGGAAGTAGGAAAATGGACAGTTCTAGTGCCTGCATGCAGCACACAGGCCTTGGTTGGGCATCTGAGATTTGCATTCTTTCTCAGACTCATTTTGGATGGAAGGTAGGGTTTAGCGTTAATCCAGATGCCCTCTAATCTAGTCTTAATGATGGAAATCAGTAGTGAGTACTGACTGCTGCTAGTAGTTCAGGGGCAGGGGAGATACGCTGCACGTGGAGGTAGTACCTTGGGCCAAACCACAGGACAGAAAATTGGAACAGAATTATACAAATCAAGGTCAGAAATTTCCTGTTCAACCCACGGGGTGGAGTTTTCTCCATTCCTATCCATCCTACTGAATATAAGCCCTTATTTGATGTCAGTAACTGGAAAGAGCAGCTGGTAGGACTCTCATTTCAGCTCTCGGCGTTCACCATGAATCCCAAGGTAGTCTTCGTGTTCCTGGCACTGTCCCTCATTACCATCTTTGCCCTGACCTATGTCTTGCTGAGCAGCCAAGGGGGCTCTAGCCAGCCTCCCCGCTGCCCCTCCATATCCCACAGTACCCAGCCCTGGACACACCCTGGTCAGAGCCAGCTGTTTGCAGACCTGAGCCGAGAGGAGCTGACGGCTGTGATGAGCTTTCTGACGCAGCAGCTGGGGCCAGGCCTGGTGGATGCAGCCCAGGCCCTGCCCTCGGACAACTGTGTCTTCTCGGTGGAGCTGCAGCTGCCCCCCAAGGCCGCAGCCCTGGCCCACCTGGACAGGGGGCGCCCCCCGCCTGCCCGGGAGGCACTGGCCATCGTCTTCTTTGGCAGACAACCCCAGCCCAACGTGAGTGAGCTGGTGGTGGGACCGCTGCCCCACCCGTCCTACATTCGGGATGTGACCGTGGAGCGTCACGGGGGCCCCCTGCCCTATCACCGACGCCCCATGTTGGGAACTGAGTTTGCCCAAATGTGGAAACATTTGAAAGAGGTGGAACTACCCAAGGCACCAGTCTTCCTCGCTTCAGTCTTCAACTACAATGGTTCCACTTTGGCACCTCTGCAGGCTACCCCGAGTGGCTTGCGCTCAGGGGACCGGACTACCTGGATAGCCCTCCACCATAACATCTCAGGTGTTGGGATTTTCCTTCACCCAGTGGGGCTGGAGCTACTACTGGACCACAGGGCCCTGGACCCTGCCCAATGGGCTGTCCAACGGGTCTTCTACCTTGGGCGCTACTATACAGACTTGGGACAGTTGGAATGGGAGTTTAAGGCTGGCCGGCTGGAAGTGGTTAGAGTTCCCCTGCCCCTGCCGAATGGGGCTTCATCCCTGCGGTCCCGGAGCTCCCCGGGTCCTCTTCCCCCTCTGCAGTTCTCACCCCAGGGTTCCCGATACAGTGTACAAGGGAGCCTTGTGGTGTCCTCCCTCTGGACATTCACCTTTGGCCATGGGGTGTTCAGTGGCATGAGGATTTTTGATGTTCGGTTCAAGGGCGAGCGAGTGGCCTATGAAGTCGGTGTCCAGGAATGCGTATCTATCTATGGTGCTGATTCACCCAAGACAATGATGACCCGTTACTTGGATAGCAGCTATGGACTTGGCCGTCACAGCCGGGGCTTGGTGCGGGGAGTGGACTGCCCCTATCAATCCACAATGGTGGACATCCACATATTAGTGGACAAAGGGACAGTCCAGTTGCTCCCAGGGGCTGTGTGTGTATTTGAGGAGGCCCAGGGACTACCTCTTCGAAGGCACCACAATCACCTTCAAAGTCATTTCTATGGTGGTTTGGCCGGCTCAGCCCTTGTAGTCAGGTCTGTGTCATCCATAGGCAACTATGACTACATTTGGGATTTTGTATTGCACCCAAATGGGGCGCTTGAAGGGCGGGTCCATGCCACGGGCTTTGTCAACACAGCTTTCCTGAGTGGGAGAGAGGAAAGCCTCCTCTTTGGGAACCGTGTTGGGGAGCAAGTGCTGGGGGCAGTTCACACGCATGCTTTCCACTTCAAGCTGGACCTGGATGTGGCAGGTGAGTGCTCGGGTTGAGGATCGAGAGCTGGGGTGGAGCAGAGGAAAGACAGACCCCCAAATCAAGCCGAGGCAAGAGAGGGGCTGGCATTCCAGCACCACAGTTCATTGTGGCAACGGAGTGGGGACTGATTTGAGTGTATTCAACTGCAGTCAGCCTGAAATACTGGGTTTACTGGGTATCTGGCAAAAGGCAGAGAGGCTTCTCTGCCAGGTCCTGATTACCCGGCCCCTCTGACTTGCTACAATTGTGAAATTAGTTTAAATGCAATGGCTGTACCTGGTTGCCTTAGCCTGGAGTGACACTGTGGATGGCGAATTTGCCCTGAGGTGGGGCAGGGCTGGAGTTGGGGTTATCCAAGTTCTCCCTAACTAATTCTGAGAGTCAGTGGAGGTGGAGAAAGCAGAGACCTGAACAGAGGGTAGGAAGCAGTCTGTCTTAAGAGGTTTTCTGAGTAGAGGTGGTCCAGGGGCATGAGAAAGGTAGGTTCTAGCTGGGAGTTGCTCCATAGGATTTCAGACAATGGGATATGGGAGCGCAGCCCCATCCTCCTGGGGGGCCATCCCATTCCTGCCAGCACATGTCATCACAATGGGCTCTGCAGTGACTTGGCAGGCATGCAGTAGGCTTGCTGCAAGTGTAGAAAGGGAGTTCTCAAGTAGGTCTCAGGGCAAAAAGAGGACTTGCTGCTCATAACATGTTTTTGTTGAGGATGGAAAATAACCCACTTATCAAATCACAGATGATTAGAACCAGGAAGAAAATTAGAGATCCACCAGACCCTCTCCCATTTTAAAGTTAGAGAAATTAAAGAGGTTGGGGAGGGAGATGGGACAGGAAGTGACTGCTCAAGTATAACAGCCTACTTTTTTGTGAAACATTTTTCTTTTCTCTTGAGTATAAAGATATGATGTGTGTGTGTGTGTGTGTGGTGTGTGGGGGCAGAGGGCAGGAAGAACTAAGAAAATAGCATGATCAAAATGACATTAACGATTCTTTGACATATTTAGAATATGACTATTTTACAATTCGAAATTTCTCTTTAGCATTTTTGGTATTAAAGAGCTTTGTCTTGGGGAGTAAAATCAAGTAACATTTATTGGATCTCTAGTGTGTGCAGCACAGGCCAGTACTGTGGCCCAGAGGTTATGTCGGGCCCCTGTGCACAGGATAACCAGCAGAGGCACTGGCTTCCGTGTGCCAGGTGCCTTCAGATAGGTCACATTTAACATAACTGACAGTCTGAAACTGCAAAAACAAAGTATCTGATCAAGTGCCTAGTGGGGTGATGAGTGCAGGTTACGAATGCAGTAGAGTTCCAGGGAGTCTCCAGACAATTTAAAGACATGAATCTACTCACTTCTGAAAGTTGTCCCCACCTTGCTGAAAAAGAAAGCAAATTCTCAGAAGTGGGAAGGGTATGCAGGGCACCATGGAAGGGGATTGGGTTTTTCCAGCCAGCTTCTCCAAGACAAATATCCCTTTCATAGTTACGGGAATATTACTAGCCATCTGCATGTGCTTTTCCATTTACAGAGCTCAGCCATAGAACAGCTTTTACAATGCTCAGTGTAGAGATTTGGAAAATAAGAATCAGAAGCCAATAATTGGTCCAAGGTCTATTGGGTAGACCAGGGCTAACAGAACTGCTGCAGTGATGGAAATGTTCTATATCTGCATTGTCCAATACGTAAGCCACTAGCCACGTGTGGCTATTGAGCACTTGAATTGTGGCTAGTGAGCAACTGAATTTTTAATTTAAAACTGGTGGGCAGTGACCATATTGGACAAGGCAAAGTTGAAGAAGATGGGCTGGCACCCAAATCTCGACCTCCTGGCTCCCAGCATGGAGTGTTCTCTAATGAACTCTGCTGCCCTTTGTTAGGGCAGTGTCGTGGATGTTGTGAGGTAGGTGAGGAGCCTGGCTCACCTGGCGTGGAACTCCTTTCCCTCCCATCACCCTGGCAGGGCTGAAAAACTGGGTGGTAGCTGAAGACGTGGTGTTTAAACCTGTGGCAGCCCCTTGGAGTCCAGAACACCAGCTGCACCGTCCACAGCTGACTCGGCAGGTCCTGGGAAGGGAGGACCTGACAGCTTTTTCCTTGGGAAGCCCCCTTCCTCGCTACCTTTACCTGGCTAGCAACCAGACTAATGCCTGGGGTCACCAGCGTGGGTACCGAATCCAGATTCACAGCCCCCTTGGCATACACATGCCCTTGGAAAGCGACATGGAGAGGGCCCTCAGCTGGGGGAGGTGAGGAGAACCCTGGGCAGTGGGTGGTAGGGAAGGACTGGTCCCCTTCCCGATCCTAGCTCTTGGAGACCCCAACTCACTGTGCTTGGCTTACCATTCACCCCTATATCTCCTCTCAGATCCAAGTAGATGTGGGATGGGAGATGGTCTCACACAGAATCTGATCTAAAGGACTTCTGGGACAGTAAAGGCCTTTGACATTTCCTGACCCCACCTTCTCACGACATTCATTCCTGGTCAGATACCAGCTCGCAGTGACCCGGAGGAAGGAGGAAGAGTCACAGAGCAGCAGCATCTATTACCAGAATGACATCTGGACGCCTACTCTTGCCTTTGCTGACTTCATCAATAATGAGACTCTCTTAGGAGAGGTTGGTAGCCCAGGGGCAGAGGAGAGAGCCTCCTCTGTGTCTGGTATCTTGGCTGCCCAACCTCTGGCAGTAGGTTGGAGGGAATTGTACATTTCCAGTTCTCAGATTCAGGGGCCAATGAGTTCTCTCATGACCAACATGAGTCATTCCTCCTAGGGTGAGATTATCCTTGGGACACTGACTACCCTATAGCTTCTCACATGGATCACTGAACCCATTATGTGGGCCTGGGACTGGGAGGAGGTAGAAGGGGGCTAAGGCTGGAGGCTGGGGATTGTGGCTGAGGGGTGGTTCTTTGAGTCTTGCCTCCAAAGTCCTCTAGCTCCTCCCTTTTCCTGCAGGACCTGGTGGCTTGGGTTACAGCCAGCTTCCTGCACATTCCCCATGCTGAGGATGTCCCCAACACAGTGACTCTGGGGAACAGAGTTGGCTTCTTGCTCCGACCCTATAACTTCTTTGATGAGGACCCCTCCATCTTCTCCCCAGGCAGCGTCTACTTTGAGAAGGGCCAGGATGCTGGGCTCTGCAGTGTCAACCCTGTGGCCTGCATCCCCGACCTGGCGACCTGTATCCCGGACTTGCCCCCTTTCTATTACCAAGGCTTTTAACCCCGGAGTGTGGTGGGATACAGAGAGGGGGTGGGCATGTGCTAAGATAGCCATACTTTTCTGTTCTTACTTCCTACTTCCCTGACTTCAATCCTCTTAATGTTTCTCAGGAAACAGCCTGTTCCCACACTAAACCCCCATATATCCTTTCGGTTAATTCATATTTTCAGTTTCTTTTTTCTAAATGATGATTTTATACAAATGATATTATTAAAATATTCCAGCAAAAACACCACAAATCCTACGACTCAGAAACAGCAAGTGTTCACATTTGGTGAACGTTATGCCAGACATTTCTTTATCCAGGTGCATTGAAATGGAAGAATAGATAGAATTTTGTAAAAATAGATGTAATATGCAATTTATAATAAAAAATATGACAAAGTTTTTACTTGATTTTCTTCTATGTGACTGGAAGTATCTAGAATTCCCCCAGAAAATATTAAGGATTTTGGCCAAGGAAATTAGCAATGGAGGAGAAGAGGACAACGGGGACAGACCTGGCCAAGGAATGCTGCTTGGGAAGCTGAAGGGCTAGAGGTGGGGCTTTCCTTGGAAGGAGAACAATAGTTCCAAGTTACAGGAAAGAGAACATCTGGCCTTGGGAAGATAGAGGCTGGGGAAGAAGCAGAGCTGAGGGGGGTGAGGGGCCACAGACCTTGCTCCCTGGTAGTGGTGTATTTCCTGGCTCAGGCTGGTCCGCTGCATTATTTTGAAATCCCTCCCCTTCTCCTACCCAGCTCTCCCGAGTTCCAACCCTGACCCAGAGAGCAGAGTCTGATTTGGAGCCTGGAAGACAAAGCCATTTAAGGTCTGTGGAAATCGCTGCTGCCCTGCTTCAGGCCCGCCCCCTAGCCCTGGCTGGCCCGGCCCCCCATCCCTCAGCCTTCCCAGTTCTTCCCACCCTCAGTCTCTTGTGCCTCTGAATACAGGGAACCTAAACCAGAGTCCAGGATCCCCCAATATAGGAGCCAAGAGAGACCCTCTTCTGCTGGCCTGAGAATACACATCTCTACTCTGGTTCAATCCTCTGTTCCTCTGTTTATGGAACAATGAACCAGAAGACCACCCTGGTGCTCCTTGCTCTGGCTGTCATCACCATCTTTGCTTTGGTGTGTGTCTTGCTAGCTGGCCGGGGAAGAGATGGGGGTGAACCCAGCATGCCTCCCCACTGCCCCTCCATGCCTTCCAGTGCCCAGCTCTGGACACACCCTGGTCAGAGCCAGCTGTTTGCAGACCTGAGCCGAGAGGAGCTGATGGCTGTGATGAGCTTTCTGACACAGCAGCTGGGGCCAGGCCTGGTGGATGCAGCCCAGGCCCTGCCCTCGGACAACTGTGTCTTCTCGGTGGAGCTGCAGCTGCCCCCCAAGGCCGCAGCCCTGGCCCACCTGGACAGGGGGCGCCCCCCGCCTGTCCGGGAGGCACTGGCCATCGTCTTCTTTGGCAGACAACCCCAGCCCAACGTGAGTGAGCTGGTGGTGGGACCGCTGCCCCACCCGTCCTACATTCGGGATGTGACCGTGGAGCGCCACGGGGGCCCCCTGCCCTATCACCGACGCCCCGTGCTGATCCGAGAGTACCTGGACATAGACCAGATGATCTTCAACAGAGAGCTGCCCCAGGTGGCTGGTCTCCTCCACCACTGCTGCTTCTACAAACGCGGAGGAAGGAACTTCGTGACGATGAACACAGCCCCCCGGGGTTTGCAATCAGGGGACCGGGCCACCTGGTTCGGCCTCTATTACAACATCTCAGGGGCTGGGTTTTACCTGCACCCCGTGGGGTTGGAGCTGCTGGTAGACCACAAGGCTCTGGACCCTGCCCAGTGGACCATCCAGAAGGTGTTCTTCCAAGGCCGCTACTATGAGACTCTGGCCCAGCTAGAGGACCAGTTTGAGGCCGGCCTGGTGAATGTGGTGCTGATCCCAGACAATGGCACAGGTGGGTCCTGGTCCCTGAAGTCCCGGGTGCCCCCGGGTCCAGCTCCCCCTCTTCAGTTTCATCCCCAGGGCTCCCGCTTCAGTGTCCAGGGGAGTCAAGTGGCCTCCTCACTGTGGACTTTCTCCTTTGGCCTCGGAGCTTTCAGTGGCCCAAGGATCTTTGACATCCGCTTCCAGGGAGCACGGCTAGCTTACGAGATCAGCCTCCAAGAAGCCTTGGCCGTCTATGGAGGAAATTCTCCCGCAGCTATGCTGACCCGCTACATCGGTGGCAGCTTTGGCATGGGCAAGTACTCCTCACCCCTGATCCGCGGGGTGGACTGTCCCTACCTGGCCACCTACGTGGACTGGCACTTCCTTCTGGAGTCACAAGCCCCCAAAACAATACACGATGCCTTTTGTGTGTTTGAACAGAACCAGGGCCTCCCCCTGAGGCGACACCACTCAGATATTCACTCCCACTATTTCGGGGGCCTTGCGGAGACAGTGCTGGTCGTCAGATCTGTGTCCACCATGCTCAACTATGACTATGTGTGGGATATGGTCTTCCACCCCAACGGGGCCATAGAAGTCAAATTCCATACCACGGGCTACATCAGCTCAGCATTCCTCTTTGGTGCTGCCCGAAAGTACGGGAACCAGGTTGGGGAGCACACGCTGGGCACCATCCACACCCACAGTGCCCACTTCAAGGTGGATCTGGATGTAGGAGGTAAGACATCCTGAAGGGGGAAAGAATTCCAGAAGACGGGGCTGAAGAGTTGTCTGTAGCTATTTTGGGTTTATGGCGGTTATGCAGGAAAGAAAGATTTGAGAACAAGTATGCAGTTTCAGAGTGTCACGCTTCTTCTCTTGCTGAATGGGAGAGAAATGGATTCTGAATTTTATTTAGCTCATTGGCTGGGTGCACAGCTGCCACCCTCCCTCCACGTAACCTCATCAGAAAATCTAGGTAAATGGCAAAGCTCAGAGAGATGGCAGCATCTTCTGGGTTGACAGGGTCCCCTTTGCCTTCTTCCCTCCATTGCACTTATATGGGCCCCATTTCAGGGAGGCAGTTTTGTTTTTCAGTTCATTTCTCTGCATCTGGCCTGTGGCACTGGTGTTTTGGAGGATCTGTTTGCATTCTGCCAAGTCCCTAGTACATGCAGGCCAGTCATGGAACACCCTAGGTTGGACATTTCCTTGGGAGATGGACCCTGCCCCTCCCTGATTTTCTGTCTGTCTCTGGGGACCTTACACTTAAGTGTGAGGGAAGAATGGATACTGTGGAGCACTCCAGACAGTTCCTGGTGGTCACGAAGACAGCCAAGGAAACAGGGTGTCTTGCAATCTGTCTTTTCACTTTCCTTCCCCACATTGAGCTGATCACCAGATTTCTTTTCTGTTCTGCCTGTGAAATATCTCAAACATCTCTCTGGGCCTCTCTGCCATCCCCATGTTGGTGCCAGCGTGCGCGCTCGCACGCTCTCTCTCTCTCTCTCTCTCTGTTGTTTTCACTCTTCCTCTCAGATCCACGGTCTACTCTACCCAGGGGAACCTACAAACCCACGCCAGCCCTCCCCTTCTTCCTTTCCCCATCACCTATAAGATCCCATCTGCGGAAGACCTACAAGGCCCTTCCCTCCAGAATGCAGCTCCATCCTACCTTTCAGATTCTTCTGTGTGCTGCTTTAGGCACAATGAAACCCACCCTGTCCCTGGACTCACACACACCACACGTTATGATCAGGCTTCTTTGCTTTTGCCCATGTTTTGCCCCCTGCCTAGAATGCCCTACTATGTCATCTCTGCTGGTAACATCCTCTAAGGCCAGGGTGAAGTTACCCAGGAGGTTACCCCCCTTTTCCTGCCTGCACCTCTATTCCTATAACCTTGATTCTTGAATGTGCTTCTCTCACATTGCAGGCCGGTCAAGGCTTAGCCTTCTGCATCCCCCGTGAGAGCAGAAGGGTAAGGATGATGTTCGTTCATCTGTGTGTCCCCAGGGCCAAGCATGGGCCTCACACTAATGAGTATAAGTGAATGAATAAAATCCTTAATGAAATATTTTACAGATCAACAGCTTTGGCTGAAAGATTGGAAATATCTTGGGGAACGGGAAGAGAAGTAGGACGCACACTGAGTTCTGGGCTTCCTTTTGAGCCCCCACTCTAAAGCTCAGTGGGGACAGGACAGCTGCATGACAAGCCCTCCCTCCCACCTCTCCCTTCACCAACCTCCACTCAACCCGGCAGGACTGGAAAACTGGGTCTGGGCTGAGGACATGGCCTTTGTCCCCATGGCGGTACCTTGGAGCCCTGAGCACCAGATGCAGAGGCTACAGGTGACCCGGAAGCTGCTGGAGACAGAGGAAGAGGCTGCCTTCCCCCTGGGGAGCACCTCTCCTCGCTATCTGTACCTGGCCAGCAACCACAGCAACAAGTGGGGTCACCCTCGGGGCTACCGCATCCAGATGCTCAGCTTTGGAGGGGAGCCACTACCCCAGAACAGCTCTATGGAGAGAGCCGTCAGCTGGGGGAGGTGAGTGGCAGGGTGAGGAAGAGGCTGAGGGAGGTGAAAGTTGAGAAGGGAGCACTGGAGTGGGCAACTGGCAACTCAGTTCGAACTGTATGCGAAGTGAGATAAAAGCTCCAGAGGATTTCCTAGTTATCAAAAGGCACACGCAGTGGGCACACCCTCCTGGTGGAGGACTCGGGGCTGAGAACTCTTTTCTCTTTTGTATGGGGGAGGGGCGGTGCTGCGAGGTGGCAGCGGGTTAAACAGGAGGACCTAGAAAGGTGTTGGATGACACGCTAGAGTGGCACTGGAGTCACTGGGTGAATGAGATGGGAAAGGCGAGGATTGCGAGCTCAGCTCCTTTCTGTCATAAGGCAACAGGAAGGGGTTAAGACCACAGAGACCTGACCAGTGCTTCCCTAGGTACCAGCTGGCCGTGACTCAGCAGAAGGAGGAGGAGCCCAGCAGCACCAGTATCTTCAATCAGAATGACCCCTGGGCCCCCACGGTGGACTTCACTAACTTCATCAACAATGAGAGCATTGCTGGAGAGGTCAGCTGACTATGGGAGGGCTGGGGGATGGGGCGAGGGGGCACAACAATGAGCCTCCACCTTTTCCTGGGGATCCCTGAAAACTGTCTGGTCTCCTCAGGGGTGGGGCTGACTCCTGCCTTCTCTACTTTCATGGATCTGATCATTACCTCTTGAAGGAATCTTCCCAAGCTGGGAGTTCATTTTCAGAAACCGACTGAGGTCCTGGCCTATCCTTGAGACCCCACAGCCCTCTAAGTCTCAGCTTTGTGGACGGAATCCTTTTCAGGCCCTGGGACTCAATGAGGGCTGGAGGTCACCAGGAAAGACCATGTCTCTTGTATCTAAAGCCAATTCCCGGCATGACCACTAAAGGATTAATTTCTGAACATTGGCCTTTTCTGCTTCCTGAACCCAGATCTTCCCTCCTCTATCTCCCTTCCCTCAGTTATAGTTTGGAACTCTCAGGGAGTTAGGCAGGGAGGAGCCAAAGTAGCCTTTGGGATTGTCATTCCTGTGAGATGAGGAGGCCGATGGAGATGTGATGGGAAATGTCAGGGAAATGTCCAGCACAGGCTGGAACAGAGATGCAATTGATTATGCTTTAAAAACATTTAAAGATTTAAGATCCTTTTGAGGGAAGATGTGCTAGCATAGCAAATCCTTACATACAAGGCTACTGCGAGAGGCAGGCGTGTCCTTAGCAAAGCCAGGCATCATGATTCTCTTCCTTCTCCCCTGCTAGGACTTGGTGGCCTGGGTGACAGCCGGTTTCCTGCACATCCCACATGCGGAGGATATTCCCAATACGGTGACTGTGGGGAATGGTGTGGGCTTCTTCCTCCAACCCTACAACTTCTTTGACCAGGACCCCTCCTCTGACTCTGCTGACTCCATCTACTTCCGGGAGGATGAGGATGCCGGGTCCTGTGAGGTCAACCCCCTAGCTTGCCTCGCCAAGGCTGCTGACTGTGCCCTTGACCTTCCTGCCTTCTCCCATGGGGGCTTCTCTCACAACTAGGTGGTCCCTGAGATGAGGAAAGTGATCAGGGGCCCCAGGGCCAGCATGTATGGGGATGGGGAGCAGTAGGCCCTGGGTTGGGCAGCCTGGTGCTCTCTTCTCCTTCCTCACACCCTTGAGGTCCCCTCTTCTCCCTCCCCCAAAATCACCTCTTCCCATCACATTCCCTTTCGTCCCCCTCTCTACTGGGAACATCCTGAACCTGTATGCTGGGGACACAGGGGAGACTCATCTTTACTGCCACCAGACCTGGGTTCCCATCCCAGAGAGGAGAGGAATGGCCTGCTGAGAGCTTGGAACGATGGCCAAGCTTTTACACAGAAGACTTCCCCTTTTATTTTTATTTCTGGCTTCCCCAAATCTTTTTAGGCCTTCTCCAGGTTCCTCCTGGCCTGTCTAGTCCCTCCCTTGGATCTCTGCAATGGGGATAGTTTCCTAGAAGCCCCAAGGCAGTGTTCATGCCTGGCCTATGTATCCACGGGTGAGCTGGCGGGGGCTTCTTGGCCTGTATTCCCTCGTATCCAAGACTTCCTCCTTCTTTCTCTCTTCCTCTTGCCTACTGCCTCCTCCTCCTGTTCCTACCCATCCTTATATCCTGGGATTTCCCTCCCAGCCTTGAGCAGATGTTCCTCTGCCCTGCTGCTCCGCTAGCCCTCATTTCTCAACTTAAGTCTCCTCTCCTGGCCCTAGGCCTGTGAAAGTCTCAAAATGCAAGGGACATCTAGTTTGAGAGGACAATCCCTGTCTGTTTTCCTGTGTCTGTCACATATGAGGAGGAGGAGTTTCCCCCACCCCAGTCCTGGGGAGGATGTGTTTTCTCTGTCCATTTATTTGTACACCCCTGCCTCACATTCTCAGCAGAAGATGGTCACGGACACAGCAACCAGAACTGTGTGTGACCAATGACCTCTGTACTCTACAGCAGCTAACACGGGAGGCTGAGTAGGCACCAAGAGTGAGCAGCAGAAAGACACAGGAACTCCAGCAAGGACTGGGCCAGGGGCCGTCCAATCTCATACGGGCATGCAAGTGAGCCAGGGCTTCCTGGGGGAGGAGCCTCCCATCAAGCCATCCCTCCAGAGGTCTGGATTGGAGGTGGATGCACAAATAGCAAGAGTTTGGAAAGACCTGAAATGTCCTTCCCTAGAGGATTGGTTAAATAAATTCTGATACAGCCTTACAGTGCAATAATATGCAGCTATAAATATATCTCTTTGTACACTAATAGGGAATAATCTTCCAGAAAAAGGCAAGGTATAGAAGTGTGTCTAGTGCACTTCTCATTTGTGTTTTAGAAGGGAGGAGAAGAATATAAATACATATTTACTTATATATGCATATTCAGAAGAAACGGGTAACACTGGTTGCCTCTGGGGAGGGAACCAGGAGGTTGGGGACAGGGGAGGGAGGGGACTTAGCACTCTATACCTTTTTGTATATTTTGAATTTTGAACCATGTGACTATGTTACCTATTCAAATTAAATAATAAATGGAATCAAACAGGACTTGACTTTTTCTTTTTTTAATGACATGTCCTTTAAGATAGGTTGTGTGTAGGGGAGGGTAAAATGACTTAAGGGATAGATCCAGGGACTCAATTTTCTCAAGTTTTTGACACTAGAGAAATGGGCATGGCCTCTGATAACTCCTTTGCTTCTCTTGCTCGAATACCTGTGAAGAAAACATTAAACCTCAGTCAATCTCTCCTGTTCTTTCGCTCACTTTTGCTCTCTGTCTCTCTTAGAAGAGGGGTCAATGAGAAGCAACAGGGAGGGATGACTTCTGCCTTCTGGAAACTCAGGCCTGGACAAGAGGGGAAGTGAGGAAACAGATTTTGGATGCTGCTCAGTTTATGACCAGAGGGAGATCTATCCAGGGAGCTCAAGCATCAACTTCTGCCACCCTCTATCCTGCCCCAAGCTCAGGTTCAGTTTTGGGTCAATGGAACAGTGGATGGAGAGGAGTCAATGAGATGGAGAGAAACTAGTTTCCAAAAAAAAAAAGAGAGAAAGACTTTATTCAGTAAGGAGTAGAGGGCCAGTGATGGCTGGATTAATTCACAGCCTGGGGTGAAAGCAACGGTGACAGAGGACACAAAGAGATTGAGGACAAGGGAGACTGAAGACCGAGATGGAAGAGAAAAAGAGATGTCCTGGCCTGATGAGGCTCTGACACTGACTTTATACTTCCCCTTTCTCTGATCTGAATAACTTACCTTCTCCTTTAAATGCATATCCTTTTTTATCCACCTCCTATGGCTCTTTCTTATGGTCAGTTGCCAATGGGCAGTGATGGGGGAAAGGAATAAAGGAATGCTAGTGTCCACCCCATCCCTACCCCATCTTACTAACTTCAAGCTCATTACCCTGAAACCCATCTCCACACAAAGAATATGAATGTTTGTATGGGAGTAAAGTGTGTGTGTGTGTGTGTGTGTGTGTGTGTGTGTGTGTGTAAATGTTACTGTGGTTGTGTCTCTCTTCATCTTACCATAGAGATGACATCACCTGCCCAGGCCTCAGTGGACGTATAGATTGCAAGAATTTCAGCCCAGCTAGGGTCAGGAGAGCTACATGACCAGCCCTCCCCCTACCCCACCCTCCTCCTTGGCAGGACTGGAGAAATGGATCTGGTCTGAGGACATGGCCTTTGTCCCCACAGAAGTACCCAGGAGCCTCAATACAATCTCTTGTTTAGACTACTGAGACTGGCTAGAGTTTTGACCTCAGACTTGTAATCAAGTGATAAGAGTAGGTGGTGACTGATGATGTCAGGTTCTGAAGGAACTACTGTCCCCAGGACTGAGAACTTTAGCCCTTGGGTCCATTGCCCTAAGAGGAGCTGGATAAAGGGACACCTGGGGCTTAGGTCAGAGGCCATCACTGGGACTTCCCCAGGAATGTAGACACTGGAACCTCCCATGAGGAGCACGAGATGTGCTTGCCTGCCTCTGCTGTCCTCCTGAAGCCCCTGGGAAGGGCTCGAGCTAGAAGAATTCCTCCATGCATTCAACAAAGATTAATGGAATGCCTTCCAAGTGCCAGGCAAGGCACTAGGCTATATTAGTGAATAAGAGATACAATTTCTGCCCTCAGGGGTGACAGAGGCAAGTAAAAGCAGCAATTACAGATGAGAACTGTTAGAAGGAACGTGGGAAGTAGACACAGCAAGGGCCCCTCACCCAGACTTTGGAGTTGGGGAAGGCTTCCTGAGGGATCCGATGTCTAAACTGATCCTGGCAGAGGAGTAGAAGTTGGCTGAGGGAGAAAGAAGAGTGGAAAGAATGTTCCGAACAGAGAGAATAGCATGTTCAAAGGCCAGGAGGTGACGAGGTGGCACCATCCAAGTACTCAAGTTCATTGATGGGCGGTTGGGCTGTGAGGAAAGCCTGGAGGAACAAGAAGGGGACAGAGGAAGCAGGTCTTTGCAAACCATGGTTACCCTAGAAAAATGGGGAGCCGTGGAAGGATTTTAAGTGAGAATGAACGAGTCAGATTTTAGGACATTCTGGCCCATAAACAAAGAATAGAGTTGATGGAAGGCCTAGTTACAAGAAGGTGGGTCAGAGGTAAGAAATGATGGTGGTCTGAACACACGGTGAGGCCTGGTGGAGGACTATGGGAAATCTGGCCCAGGGAGGTCCTCTTTGGCCTTCGTGCTGCCCACAACTTCCTGGAGTTGCTGATTAAAGTAAATCCCACTCAACAACTGGTCACTTTTATAGTCAGTGTGATTACGTGATAATTGCTTAGATTATTCTTCTAATAGTTATACAGTGCATAGTGGGTTTGAAAAAAAAACTCAAAGGAAAAACATAGGTGTCTGGGGCCCTCCTGCAGCTGCCTTGACTGGGTTTGGCGTGAGAATAGGCTCATTAATTCTACAGCCTCTTTACCTATTTAAGGGACCCTACCCTTTTTGGCTCCTCCTGAAAGATTCTCTTTTAGTCATCCACTCCTCTCCCTGTATTTATAATCTCTCCCTCTTGACTGGCTCTTCCTCTAGATTCTCATCTTGCTAAACTTCTCTGGGACCCTTCATCTCCCCTACATGGGGTGAAGGGGGAGGGGGACAAGGGTTCTTCTCTCAGCCCTCCTCCATAGAGAGTTCCCACCCATCCTGGGTCTGCTTCCTGCCCTCCCCAAGTCCACCCTCAACCCGCTGCCCTTGCTCCGATGACCCTTGAACTACAGCCACTGCTCTGACAAAGGTCACTAGTGACTTCTAAGTGAAAATCAATGGAACTTACCAGCTGTCTACTCTGGATCTCTCAGTGGCATTTGACAATGCTGACTGCTCCCTTCTGGAAACTCTCCTGTCTCGACTTCCCCATGTTTGGACTCCTCCTCATCCATAATTGCTGCTTCTCAGTCTGTTATGCTAGCTTCGTTATCCCTGCTCTGCCCACCTGCCCACCTGGCCCCAAACCTTGGCATTTTCTGGGACTCTGTCTTTGACCCTCCTCTCTTCTCTCTCTAGAGGTCCTCCCTAGGTGACCTCAGCCTCTCATACTTTAATGGCTAAAAATTGTTTCTCTCAAATCCTTATTTCTAGCCTAGAACATCTCTCCTGCACAGAGCCAACTGCCATTTTTCTAGGTCTCTATGTTGGAGCTTCCCATGAGCACCTCAAACTAAAAATTGTTAGTTTCCCCCTTAAATTTCCTGTTCTGTGTATGTCCTGCTGGTGAAAGGCTCTACCACCCACCCAGTCACCCAATGGTGTCACCCAGTTGGTGCCCTCTCTACCCACCCACACCCGATTGGGCACCAAGTCCCATCAACTCTACTCTTAGACATTTCTCAGAATCGTCCATTCCTCTCTGTTCTCCAGGTCACTGGCCTCATCCTGGCTCTTTGATTCCTGCCTTGTCTTCTCACCTCTAATCTGCCCCATATCTAGCCAGAGTCATCTCCCTAGAATGAAGATCAGAGCAGACTGTGACCTGGTGTCCATGGCAGTGGAGCTGACTGCACAGAGCCTCTGGAGCAACAGCTCTGCTGAAGTACCAGATTCTCCTCCCAGTCCTCAGCCTGAGGGCCAGGGGTGGACTCAGGCTAAACTCATCTTTATCACATTCCCAGAGGCTGAGGCCAAGTTTATTCAAAGCAAAATAGGACCTAGTAGGGAGGAGCAGGATATGTGGTCCTATCTCCTGAGTAATTCTCCAGAAGGGACACTTTTTCAACAAGTTTTTAGGGTATTAAATTAAATTGATGATTGTGAAGCTAGGATGAAACAGTATCAGAGGAAACAATGTGACAACAAGACACTTAGGGAAGGTGGTCAGGGTGACACCTTTTTATATACCAATTCTCCTACCCAGATCATTACCCACCTCCCCATGTCAGAGCCTGGTGATACCCCACCACAGTGAATATTCTTGACCTCTGCTAGGTAACACTGCTCAGGACAAAAAATATTTGCTGTTATAATGGTGCATCCTTAGTCGGGGGCTAAGACTGTAACTTACCAAAGGCCCAGACTCACAGTTGCCTTGTGGCTGGGCGTAGACCTTGACGTTAGATTCTGCTCCCCCTTATTCTCAAGGTCACAAGCCCATTTTCAATGACCCCTTCCTGCCTTAGTTATAGTAATTCTATTGTTTGTCCTGACTGCAAGCTCTCCCTTCCCTCTTTTCCATCTTACTGCTCAGTCAATGGGAATATTGGGTCTGAATTTTACTTCCCAGTACTCGGGGATAGGTATTAAATGTGTTTCTTTATTTTTCTGTAAGAGATAACCAGCTCTGTGTCTTCACTCACATGATTGGCAGGAAATTCAATTACAGGCATGCTTGTGTGTGTGTGTTGGGGGGTGCTCATCTTTAGGGTTAAGTAAGACTCTAGTCTGGGCCTTTGGGGGATGTTCAGCTAGTCTTCAGTTGCAGCAGCCACTGCTCTCATACTCATTTCTGCTTCCCTGAGGCCAGACTTGCCAAGGCGTGGATGGGAGGAGGGGTTGACCCACACCCACTTTCTTCTAGTGTAAAAACCCTACTCTCTCTTGCTTGTTCACAAGCTGTTTTAAAAACTTTTTTTTTTTTAATTAAAAATGTTCAAAATACTGTTTCCTATGAAGAGCTTCTGCAGAGCATGAAAACCAGATCAGAAAAAGCAAAACCAGTTTCCGTTGTCCTTGAGGGCAGGGAGGGCTGACCTCCCTGGAGAGGGGGATTATTTTGTTTTAATTCCATTCTGGAGAAAGGGGGACCTTGCCTTTCTCACCACCTTGAAATGAGCCCCATTACTCCTTCCACAGCTTTATAAAACAAGGGAGAGGAAAACCTGTCCAGTGTCCATATCCAAATAGAGCTGGTCGCATGAATATTTATAGATAATTGACTTTTCTTGGATTAGTTAACCTGGTTTAATTTCCCCAGGTTCTGAGATGTCTCACTGTCTTCTTCGAATTACTGCTTTGCTTAAAACACAAACCGCACAAGACTTCCTGACTTTAAGTCTCCTGACCGCCCTCCTTCCCATCCTTACCTCACACCAAATACGCTCACCTTTTAGCCATTCCCTGCCCATGCTGAGGCTGCCTCGAGTTTCTGTATCTTTGCACCTTCAGCTGGAATGTCCTCCTCATTCTTTAGCGGGAGAATGCATTCCGTTTGCAAGGTCAGTTTAACGTCTGTTTCTGGGGAAGTCTTCTTGGAAATGTCCAGCTGAGAAAGGATTCTTCCCCAGGCTCACGAGAAAATCACGTCCCCTCTCTGGAACCCTCAGTGTCTCCTAGCTCCTCTCAGGGCCTGGCTGCCCAGATCACGGTGGCCTCCTCCTATCACCTGGCAGAGAATGGAGACGGCTTTGCTCTCTGCCTCTGCAAAATTTTGGAGGAATGTTTTTTGTAGTTGAGGGTTGCAGGCTGTTGGGTTAATTCCATAGACAGTTTTCCAGGTCCTCTGACCTCTAACCTGGCCCATCAGTCCTGCTCAAGGTGGTGGTGGGAGGGGGTCTCTGTTACACTCTGCAGCCTCTGCAGCCTCTGCACCCTCTCCAACTCCTGACTGGCCTCACACCCTGCATGCTCCAATGATTTAGGGTGCTCAGGGCCTCCACAGTGTAACCTGCCTGGCTCAGCCCTTCAGCCCCAGCTCCTCCCAGGTGCTTTGTGTTCTCGGCATTACTCCTAAGCATCCCTGGGGCTGCTGGTAGGGTTATGATAAGAGGAATAGGAGAGAGTGCTGAGTAACAGAGCCTGGAGTGTACCACAAACTAGAGGAAAGAAGGAGGAAATCTGGGTGGAGAGATATGGGCAGGTGAGTTTCACTTACAGGGAAGAGAGAGGTTCCATCTAGAGGGAGGAGGAAGAGCCCAAGGACAGTCCCTTTCCGCCCCTGTCACTTCTTCCTCTTGCCTCCCTCCAGCTGTGTAATCTCCAAAACCAAACCCTCCCCTACTTCATTCCCCAGCCCTGACCCTGAGTGTTTGATTTGGAACAGGAAAACAGAGGATTACGTGGGCCACTTAAAGTCCAGGTTCCTGCCTCAGCCCCACCTCCCAAGCCTGGCCTGACCCCTGGACCCCTCCAGCTCTAGCTCCCAACCCTCTGCCCTTATTTTCAATGTACCCATGATGCCTCTTGCCCAGCAGTACCACCCAGAGACCAGGAACCTCCAGAGACTGAAAGAGGAATCCTGCACCCAGGTGCTGTCTGTTTATCTTTCTATCTCCCCTTCTGCATTCCAATTCAAGAGCCTGGGGACAGCCCAGAAGCTTTAGCTATGGCTATCTTCATTATTCTGTCCCTATGTACTGTTCTGGTGATAGGCTTGGGTGAAGGTGGAGCTGGGAATGAGAAAGAAGTTGAGAGGAAATGTAAACCAGGCCGGCCTCCCCGCTGCCTCTCCATGCCTCCCAGTGCCCAGCCCTGGACACACCCTGGTCAGAGCCAGCTGTTTGCAGACCTGAGCCGAGAGGAGCTGACGGCTGTGATGAGCTTTCTGACACAGCAGCTGGGGCCAGGCCTGGTGGATGCAGCCCAGGCCCTGCCCTCGGACAACTGTGTCTTCTCGGTGGAGCTGCAGCTGCCCCCCAAGGCCGCAGCCCTGGCCCACCTGGACAGGGGGCGCCCCCCGCCTGCCCGGGAGGCACTGGCCATCGTCTTCTTTGGCAGACAACCCCAGCCCAACGTGAGTGAGCTGGTGGTGGGACCGCTGCCCCACCCGTCCTACATTCGGGATGTGACCGTGGAGCGTCACGGGGGCCCCCTGCCCTATCACCGACGCCCCGTGCTGATCCGAGAGTACCTGGACATAGACCAGATGATCTTCAACAGAGAACTGCCCCAGGTGGCTGGTCTCCTCCACCACTGCTGCTTCTACAAACGCGGAGGAAGGAACTTCGTGACGATGAACACAGCCCCCCGGGGTTTGCAATCAGGAGACCGGGCCACCTGGTTCGGCCTCTATTACAACATCTCAGGGGCTGGGTTTTACCTGCACCCCGTGGGGTTGGAGCTGCTGGTAGACCACAAGGCTCTGGACCCTGCCCAGTGGACCATCCAGAAGGTGTTCTTCCAAGGCCGCTACTATGAGAGTTTGGCCCAGCTAGAGGACCAGTTTGAGGCCGGCCTGGTGAATGTGGTGCTGATCCCAGACAATGGCACAGGTGGGTCCTGGTCCCTGAAGTCCCGGGTGCCCCCGGGTCCAGCTCCCCCTCTTCAGTTTCATCCCCAGGGCTCCCGCTTCAGTGTCCAGGGGAGTCAAGTGGCCTCCTCACTGTGGACTTTCTCCTTTGGCCTCGGAGCTTTCAGTGGCCCGAGGATCTTTGACATCCGCTTCCAAGGGGAGAGAGTGGCCTATGAAGTCAGCGTCCAGGAGGCCTTGACTGTCTATGGCGGCAATTCTCCTTCTGCTCTGCGAAGCCGATACACAGATGGTGGCTTTGGCTTGGGCCACTTCTCTTCGCCCCTGACCCATGGGGTGGACTGCCCCTATCTGGCCACCTACGTGGACTGGCACTTCCTTCTGGAGTCACAAGCCCCCAAAACAATACACGATGCCTTTTGTGTGTTTGAACAGAACCAGGGCCTCCCCCTGAGGCGACACCACTCAGATATTCACTCCCACTATTTCGGGGGCCTTGCAGAGACAGTGCTGGTCGTCAGATCTGTGTCCACCATGCTCAACTATGACTATGTGTGGGATATGGTCTTCCACCCCAACGGGGCCATAGAAGTCAAATTCCATACCACGGGCTACATCAGCTCAGCATTCCTCTTTGGTGCTGCCCGAAAGTACGGGAACCAGGTTGGGGAGCACACGCTGGGCACCATCCACACCCACAGTGCCCACTACAAGGTGGATCTGGATGTAGGAGGTAAGACATCCTGGAGGGGGAAAGGATTCCAGAAGACGGGGCCGAAGTCTTCATGCCAAGTTTAAAAATTGTCATTGAAACATTAAAAATGTAAAAGTATACGAAGTAAATGTGAAAGTCATCAGATTCCTCAGAGATTTTCACTCTTAGCGGATCAGTTATTCTTTCACACTTAAAAACAGTCTTCCGTATTATTAAATAATCTGCAATTATAATTTATTACATTGTATACTATCTGTAAATATGATAAACTGATACACATATTTAGATTTTTTTAATATAAATTTGGGTGGTAACATATATTTATTTTGCCACTTCTGTCATAATAACATACCATTAATGCAAGCGACAAATATTTAGTGAATGCATATTTGTGCCCAGCACTGCACTAACACAATTTCACAAAAGAAACAACATTTCTGCTCTCAACCACAAAAATGATGTTATGTCGTTATGTCATTCTCGATGCATCATATCAAGGGGTACATGATGCTGATACGTCTTATTATAAGTGACATCGACCTCAAGCACTTGGTTAAGGTGATGTCTTCTGGCTTTCTCCATTGGAAAAGTTAATATTTTTCCATCTGCAATAAATAAATATCTTGAGGAAATTACTTTGATGTTACACAGATGCCCTATTGCTTTTCTTCTCAGACTTTTGCCCACTAATTTTAATATATTGGTGGATTTTTTTTTTTTTACAACAATTATTACTATGGTATCCCCCACTGGTCATGTATATTATCTTCCTTATTCTTTATACATTTATTAATTGGAATTCTCCATGAGAAAGAGTTATTCCTCCCAATACTATCATTTAATCGTATCTCAAATTGTTCCATTCTTGGCCATTGGAAGATCTTTCATTTTGATTCCTGTGTCCTTTTGACATGACTCTGTCCTTTTTGGAGCATTTCTTTATTTTCTGGCACCACAAGAAATTTCAACTTGTTTTTTTCCCTATTCCAGCCCTGAAATCAATCTACCACTTCTCCAAGGAGCTCTGATTCCTATTATTGGAGAATAGTATTTAGAAACCAAGATCTGGGTCTAGGTGTGCTCATTATGACTGGGCTCTCATTGCTTTTAGGGTCTCTCATTGGACTTAGCTAAAATACATACATGTGTATTCTAACTGACATATGCATCTCTTTCTATCTCTGCATCTAAGCAATGAAGACTCTTAAAGAGCACCTGGAATGGTACCAGACACACAGTGAGAAGGATTAGCTATTGCCATATTATCCACATGATCCTGCTTGTGTGGATGTACCAGAAAAAACTCTTGGCCTTTAATTGTTACCTACGTGTGGAAGCCCTGGGATGTGAACTAGGGGCAGTGAATCCACAAAAAGAAACTGAGGGTTTGCTTAATCAGTCTCTGTTCTCTTCTGGTCTTGGGAGGCATCGAGGGAGCTTCCAGCATGTTTTGGTTTACTGCTCTTGGGTCTCAGATCATTAAAGCTGACTTCTAATATGAGACCTAGTTAGACTCTAACAAATTATTCAACACCTCCAAAAATTCAGGTGAACTGATTGCCTTCGGATCTGCTCTTAATTCCTTGCCAAACCCCAAACTATGGGAAATACCTCCAAGCTCCAGCAGCATTGGGCCCAAGGTCTGGCCTACATGTCTGCTATCAATGTGTGGTGGGGCCACGCTTTGTTGGTTTCCTCCATGTGCTGATATGTACACAGTGTAGAGCCAATTTAAGACCTGGGTCCCTAAGCACTGTCACAAAACTAACCGTGTACCCTTGATTACAAACCAGGGCATGTTATTTAAATTCTCTAAGCCGCAGTTGTCCCATCTGTAAAATGGGTACGATTGTAGTTCCTTCTTCATCGAATTGTTATACAAGTAAATCATCAACACTAAAGCAGATTGCATGCTGCCGAGCACCTTCAGGTTCAATAAATACGAGCTACATACATGCTATGTTGTTAGTTTCATGATAAGGCTGACCTGGTGATATATGGGGCTTCAGATACGAAGCACAGACCCCTTCCTCGGGTCAGAAAGACCCTGACTCTGCACATCGCCTGCAAGACTGCTCCAACCTCAGGTGAACCACCTTCCCTTGCAGCCCCTCAGAGGGAGCTGAGGGGAGGACCAGTCACAAGGCATCTGGGACTGTTATCAGAGGTTAACATCAGAGACAAAAACCTTCTCCAAATATCTGGATGAGGGATATCTTGGGGAGGGGAGGATAAGTAGGACGCACATTGAGTTCTGGGCTACTCTTTGGCCCCACTCTGAAACCAGGTGGGGACATAGCAGCTGCATGACCAGCCCTCTGTCCCACCCTTCCCCTCACCAACCTCTCCTCAACCCGGCAGGACTGAAAAACTGGGTCTGGGCTGATGACATGGCCTTTGTCCCCATGGCGGTACCTTGGAGCCCTGAGCACCAGATGCAGAGGCTGCAGGTGACCCGGAAGCTGCTAGAGACGGAGGAAGAGGCTGCCTTCCCCCTGGGAGGCACCCACCCTCGCTATCTGTACCTGGCCAGCAACCACAGCAACAAATGGGGTCACCCTCGGGGCTACCGCATCCAGACGCTCAGCTTTGCCGGAGAGCCACTACCCCAGAACAGCTCTATGGAGAGAGCCTTCAGCTGGGGGAGGTGAGTGGCAGAGTGTCAGCTGGGGGAGATGGACTGTAAGAAAGGCCCCATGTTGCTGGGAACCCAGATTCCTCAACCTCCCATGGGTATGTATGCACACACTCACTCATCACACACGCTCATACACACACACTCAGAGTTCTGTGGCCACAATCTTTAGCCATTTAAAACGAAGCCTACTGTCGATGGCCATGCCACCCTGAACAAGCTCGATCTTGTCTGAGCTTGGAAGCTAAGTAGGGTTGTGCCTGTTTAGTACTTGGATGGGAGACCACCTAGGAAGACCAGGTGTTGTAGTCGTAAAAAATAAAATAAAAAACAAGGGATTGTAAGCTGACAAGGTCCTTGCAATCTGTGAAGTCAATCAAAGGTTGCCTCACCTAAAAAAAATAAATAAATAAATAAAATAAAAAATAAAATGAAGCCTACTGGCTGCATAGACGAATGGAGAGATACATGTGAAATCAAATATAATAAAATGTTAAAGGTAGAATCTGGGTTGTGAGTATATGGGTGTTCACTATACTATTCTTTCAACGTTTTTGCGGGTTTAAAATGTTTACAATAAAGATTGGAGGGGAAAACAAAGAGTACAAGAAGAACGCAGATCAGAGGGAGTATTGCCTAAAATCCAGGCATTTGATATAGAGAAATTGACCTAAAGTGGGAAACAGGCCATGTCCCTGCATTTGCATCTGGGGCTCGAGCTCTGATCTGGATAGATGCATGAGCGACATTTGGACCTGAAGTCTAAACAATGAGCCAGTTAAAGTTTGAGATATAGGATATTGAACAAATGTGGGAACTCTATGAGAGACAGGGAGAATGGGGAAAATGTGCTCATTTTTCCTTTGTGTTCCCTCTTCAGTGTAACTTCAGACAGTAGGACAGGTTGATGACCTGTGGTTCTAACCCACATCTCCTGTAGGTACCAGCTGGCTGTGACCCAACGGAAGGAGGAGGAGCCCAGCAGCACCAGCATCTACAATTTGAATGACCCTTGGACACCCACTGTGGACTTCACTGACTTCATCAACAATGAGACTGTTTCAGGGCAGGTCAGTCAGCAGGAGGCAGAGGGAGCATGGATGAGCCACTTTACTTGCAGGGCAGATTCCTTGAAGAAATGAAGCTTTGTGATTTCACATTTTTTTGTGGGTCAGTGAGCTGAATCCTTATATACAAGGCTACCGCGGGAAGCAGGCGTACCCTTAGCAAAGCCAGGCATCATGATTCTCTTCCTTCTCCCCTGCTAGGACTTGGTGGCCTGGGTGACAGCCGGTTTCCTGCACATCCCACATGCAGAGGATATTCCCAACACGGTGACTGTGGGGAATGGTGTGGGCTTCTTCCTCCGACCCTACAACTTCTTTGACCAGGACCCCTCCTCTGACTCTGCTGACTCCATCTACTTCCGGGAGGATGAAGATGCCGGGTCCTGTGAGGTCAACCCCCTAGCTTGCCTCGCCAAGGCTGCTGACTGTGCCCTTGACCTTCCTGCCTTCTCCCATGGGGGCTTCTCTCACAACTAGGTGGTCCCTGAGATGAGGAAAGTGATCAGAGGCCCAAAGGCCAGGGTGTGTGGGGAGGAGGAGCAGTAGGCACTAGGCCAGGAAGCCTGAAGCCCCCTTCTCCTTCCTCACACCCTGAGGTCCCCTTCTCCTCCACCCCAAGGTCCTCTCTCTCCCATCACCCTCCCTTACATCCCTCTCTTTGCTGGAGGCATCCTGAGCCTGTGATACTTGATGTGGGGTGGGGAGGATGGATTCAGCTTTGTTGACCCTTGACCTGCTGAGTTCCCATCCCAGAGAGAAGAGGAATTGCCAGCTGGGAGCCTAGAGTGATGGCCAAGCTTTTCCCCAGAATACTTCTGTGTGTTTTTTTTTTTTAACAGTTGTTTAATCTTATTTTTTATAGTGAGATATAATTCACATACCATAAACTTCACCCTTTTAATGTGTGTGTATAATTTAGTGGGGTTTTGTATATTCGTCAAGCTATGCAACCATTGGCACTATCTAATTTCAGAACATTTTAATCACCCGAGAAAGAAATCCCATCCCTGTTGGTAGTCACTTCCTATTTCCCTTCGACCCCTTTCCAGCTCTAGGCAAACAGTAAACTTTCTGTCACTATAGATGTGCCTATGTTCTAGACATTTCATTAAATAGATCTATATAACACACAGTGTTTTGTGATTGGCTTCTTTCACTCAGCATGATGTTTCTGAGGTGCATCCATGTTGTAGCATAAATCAGTGTTTCATTCCTTTATGACCAAATAATATTCCATTGTACGAATACACCGTATTTGTTTATCCATATCAGTTGATGAACAGTTGGGCTGTTTTACTTTTGTGTTATTATCAATAATTCTTCTATGAACACTGGTATACAAACTTTGATGTGGACATACGTTTTCATTTCTCTTGGGTGTCCCCCTGAAAATGCAATTGCTGGGTCGCATGGTAACTCTGTGTTTAATCATTTGAGGAACTGCCAGACTGTTTTCCAAAGTGAAGGCACCATTTTGTTTTATTGTGGTAAAATATACATAACCTAAAATTTACCGTGAGACCATTTTTAAATGTACAGGTCAGTGGCATTAAGCACATTCAGAAGCTTTTTTTCGTCCTGCCCAGCTCCTCCTCTGTCCCGGGGCTGGGGAAGCCTTGAACATGCAGAGGGCTGTCCTATGGGAGAGGACAGTCCACAGTTGTCTCCTTATGGGAGACATTTGTTTCTGGACAGCTTTCTTCATTTCGTCTCTCTGCCTCATACTATCTAAACAAAAATGTTCCTCCTGTCACCTTGTCCTCTGTTTACACTGCCAAATAATCTTCTTCTAAGTTCCTGCTATTTACATAGGCCATGCGGAGTATGCTTTTGAGATGATCAAGTGACAGCAGCAGTCCAGGGAGTTTTGTTGATGAAATGCTAAGGGTCATCTGTTCCCAGGACCATAGGTGACAGTGGCCTGGCTCTATTACAGTGCAGCAGCCACATAGTCACCAGAATATCACTGAGGGTAGGAACCATAAAGCCTCAGGAGCTCAGGCAAGCAGGCCAGGAGTTGCCCAATCAGGGGTGCACATGCGCTCGGGTGTCCCAGTGGGGATCATCGGCATGGTCATGCCACAGGCTCCAGGGCCTCACATCCCTGCTGTGTGGACTTTGCATGGGCATAAATAAGAACTGGGATATTTTCCAGAAAGGAATGTAGGGGCAGGAGTAAGATGGAGAGGAGGTAGGGCTCAAAGAGCAAGCTTTCTTAGGTGCCTCCAGACCAGAAAAACCCATGTGGTATGCAGCGTCCACATCTCAGCTTCTACAGCCTGCCCACTTCTGTCTGTGTCTTTTCTAGAAGCGGGGGCATGAGGTCAGGAATAGAGAGGCTCCTTCCCCAGCAGGAATCCCAGGCTACTGACCCAGCTGTAGGGGAGGGCCCTGGCAAGAGGGGCCTTTAGGGCACAGAGATTTGGGTTCAGCTCAGCTCGTGACCAGAGCAAAATGGCAGGCTGGAAGCTTAGACACCATGGAGGCCCTGTGGTTCCTTCAAGAACCTCCGGGAACCCAGGCTCAACCTAGTGAGCTAGAAAGGAACTAAGTTCTGGCAAATGGACCTGCATACAAAGACTAAAACCATGGGAGCCACATTCTCGATTCAAGAATGAAAGCAGGATATGATGACAAGTGCTCCGATGGGAAAAGGTTAAGGCAGAGGTGGTTTGCTGTCGCTGATTTTTTTTTCCATTTTGCTTCTCTGATCAGTGATTTCGTTTCTCTTTATGCTGTCAACCCAAACAAATATCATGTTTTGACTTTCTTGTGTTTTCTTGTTTAAAGAAATTCGGACCATGTTGGGTATAAATGCTCTCATCTTGCTCCCAAAACAACTGCTGCGGGAGAGCCAAGGATGCTTCTCTGGGCTGTCTCGCGCGCGCACACACACACACACACACACACACGTATCAGTGTGAGCTCCCTGTCCTGGGCTGTTAGTGGTGCCTGCCTCCTGTCCCCACTTCAGCACTTGGCCCGTGGCCGATGGTTGACCGTGGGTGCTCCACTCAGGCTCAGGTGGGTGTCTGCATCTCCTGTAGCATTCCTCCTTCCCACATCTGAATCCTGTGAAGGGAAATAGAGTATAGCGTTCTCGGTGGGGCTTGGGTCGCAGAAAGCCTCCCGCTACACATTTCTCATACTTGTTGACGTTATGTCCGTGAGCCAGAATGTGGTGGGGGCTCCCCCTTTCCGGAGAACCCTCAAGGAATGTGATGTCTCAGTCTCTCCCACTTCTCCCATTGAAATAGAGCCAATATGGTGGAGACAAGGCTGAGCTAGCTGGTTTCCCCCTCTGTTGCCTCATTTATTCCTCACAACAACCTTGAGAAGCAGATGCTATTATTGCCATTTTACAGATGAGGAAATTAAGATTCAGAGCGATTAAGTAACTTGCCCCAAGTCACCTGGCTAGTAAGAGGCAGGGCTGGGATTGAACTCAGGTCTTTGTGGAATTATACCTAATTGCCTTCCCCTGTACCACTGCTCTTTGTCACTGACTGACTGGCAGGCCTGGTTAAAGAATTAAACAAGGTAATGCTTGAGAAGCACTTGGCACCAGATCCATGATTGTTATAGCCGCCAGCCCCCGAAAGACAAACGGACCACCAGAAATCAATGAGTTATAGGAAACACACTCTTTATTCAGCCAGCTGGGTCTGCCAGGGGTACACAGACCCCAAATTAAGCAGCCCCGAAATGTAGAGGTACAGGGTTTTTAAGCCCTAAATCCCATTCCTCATTCTTACACAAAGGTCTATTTTTCTCCTGTTCACTACCAGTCAACTCACAGGTCGGGTGTGCAAGCGGGGGTACAGAAGCAGAAAGCTTATTGTTAGAATGTTATGTTCCCATGGGTGATAGCTTATGTTCCCATGGGCAATAGCCAAGCAGTAGTTTTCCAGCCAGCACATGATAAGTGACCTTCTAAGAGCAAAAGCAACACTCAATGGACCAGAGTAAAAATATGCACAATTGCCTTAAAGCAAAAGCTCTCAACCTATATTGTACGTGAAATCACGGTGGTGGAGTGGTGCTTGTAAAAACCTCACATACTCGGGCTGCACCTCAAACCAATGAAGTCCAAATTTCGGAGGGTGAGTCTCAGGCATTAGCAGAATAAATTTCCCCCAGATGATTCTAACATGTAGCTGAGGCTGAGAAAACCCTGGGACAGCAGTTCAGTGTCGATCTGGCCAGAGGAGCCTGACCAGAGAGTTTAAGATACATAAAGAATGTGTCTGTTAGAAGACATGGAAAGGAGTGTTACAGAGCCCGCCCTTTCAGTGACAATTCGACCACGCCTGGAGCAGAGGACCCACCCAAGGCCCGTACACGCCCAGCCCTGGAGGCACATTTGCAGGGAGGAGGGGAGCGGGGATGGAGGAACGAGGCCTTAGCAAACCTATCTCAGAACCAACTGCTGATTCTGACTCACAGCTCGGTGGGCCAGCTTCCTACCACACAGGGAAGAAATAGGCAAGTCGGTTACATCTCTTCTGTAAATGAACTAATCAGTATTCTCATAATAATAGCTTTTGCTTGACAGTTACTGTAAATGAAGATTAACCTTCAGGTGTTACTTCGGTAAGTTTAGATCTTCCCTGGAAGACAGTCTCCCTTGGTGAGCTGATGAATCTGGTTTCTGATTTAGGCCCCTCCCTTGAACTGTGGTGAATTCACCAAGAAAGACCGTGAGGTATCCTAGAGACAGCCACAGGCTCCAGACACAACTCACACCAGCTTCACTGTGGACTTCGCGTCTAACTTCCTGAACAGAGATTCACTGTAAGCAAATTCCCACCTTCCCTCCTCCTCCTGTAGTTTTCCCGTGGTCAAATGCCTCTTATATATCTTCAGAGCTTCCCACTCTCTAGGGCACATTAAATTGTTCACACCCCCTGCACTCCACACTGTGCTGACCTTGTGCCCTTCCCCAAACAGGCTGTCCCCATCCACTCGCACCTCTGCCCATGCACTTTCCTCTCTCCTTTCTATGACTCCTTCCTCTTTCCTCTTCCTCCGTTCTTCATCTGGTGATGCTTTATTCATCTTCTAAAACCCAATGTAAATGTCACCCCCACACACACCTTTTCCTGCTTGTTGCTTTGTTCTTCCCAACTTCCTTAGTACTTTAAACAAAACTCTATGATGGAGGTTCACACGCTGAACTCTAGTTCATTGGCTACACTAGAATGTCCTCCTCTCATTCTCCATCATAGAACCTGAGCTTCCTGGAACAGGAACCATGTCCTGTTGGCCGTGGTGGCCTGGTGCCTAGCATGGCATCATGCTCACTATGGGTGTTTAAATACAGCTCTGTTGAAATCTAAACAAACAACAATAGTTACGGCCAAGTAATTCTTTTTTGACTAACTCAAAAAACAAAGATCTAAGAAAGTCCAAAGATCCTGAGTGAAAAATCACCCTGGCTGCACAGGTTAAGCCAGGACACGAAGCCAAAGGGTGACAATGACACTCTGAGCCCAAGCATTTTCTCTCCAGATGAAATCTTCACCATTGGAAGTAGCGACCCAAAAAAAAGTTGTAAGAAGGAGATGGGGCAGACAGATGGCAGGTCTGTAGATCAGTTCCCCATGCTGGGCTTTCCCTGAAGCAGGAAGGGGGTGCCCAGAACCAGGGCAAACCCAAGAGGACATGGTGTGGGAGGACTAAAAGCATAGGCTGGGCATTAGACCCCAAAATGCTATATAGAATTTGGCACGTATGTGGGGGAGTATGTTTCTGAGGCACCAAATCAATGAGTCAATATTTTCCTCATCTTGCAACGTGGTATAATGGTTTATAGTGTGGCTTCTGGGGTCAAATTGCTGGAAGTTGGACCTGGCAAGTGTGACCTTGGGCAACTTATTTAACTTCTCTGGGCCTCACTTTCATCACCTGTAAGATGGGGACAATAATAAAATCTGTACCAGGATTTTTATGAGGATTAACTGGGTTAATCTGTGTAATTTTCCAAGACTAGTCCTTAGCATACAGTAAAAGCTCAGTGAATGCTAGCTATTATTTAATAATTTATTAACCAGCATCTACTGGGTATTTCAGTTACTGTATAACAAACCACCTTTAAAAAAAATAGTGGCTTAAAACAACAAACCATTTTATTTGCTCATTATTCTGTAGGTTGACCCTCCGGGCTGGGCTCAGTTGGGCAGTTCTTTCTCTGGAATTGTCTAGGATCACTCACATGGCTGTAAATATCTGCCAGAGAGACTGGATTGGATTGTCTAAGATGACCTCACTCACATGTCTGGCAGTCGGGCTGGCTGTCAGATATAGGCCACATGTTAAAGCATTGTATCTCCAGCAGCCCAGCCTGGACTTCTCCTCTTTGTGGTCCAGGATTCCAATTGCAGCCCAAAGAGGACAGACCTTAGTGTGTGATGCTTTTCAAGTCTCTGCTTGCATCACGTAGGCTAATGTCTCATTGGCCAAAGTAAAAGAGTCAAAGGATGGAGGCATAAACTTCTGGTCTTGCTGGGAAGAGGGGCAAAGTCACAAAGCAAAAGTGCGTGTGTCAGCAATGGGAGAAACCATCGTAGCCATCTAAACAATTTACCACGCTGGCACCAAATATGCAAGTAGAACTCAGTTCTGGAAGCTGGAAGGGGTGCTTTCGTGGCCCTCAGGGCTCAGGATAGCAGAAAGAGGGTTAAGGCATATGCAAAACAATTCTAAAACAAGGTTTGAACATGCTAAGTGCTCTAAGATAAGAATGGTTAAGTGCTAGGGAAGTTCAGGGCAGAGTGATCCTTTATAGCTGACAATGGGAAGCACCAGTCGTAAAGGCTTTATTAGCTTGGCCTTGAAGTAGGGAAGGCTTTATTGACTTGGCCCTGAGGTAGGTGTAAAATCTGGATATGTGGAGATGGAGAAAATGATATTCCAGGGGGAAGGAAAAGTAAAGTAGGCAAACCAAGGCATGTTCAGGGAATCCAAACCCATCAGTATATCTGGAGTGAGAGGTTCTTGAAGTGGACCTGCGAGGCACAATGCTGGAAAGATAATCTGGGGTTCAATTGTAGGAGAGTTTGAGTTTGAACTCTATTCTGTAGGCAATAGGGAGCCACTGGTTAATTTTCAGGTGTTAAGTGAAAACAAATGTATTGTAAAAGGTTCCTTTACCAGTAGTCTGTAGGATGGCTTGGGTTAGGGAATGAGAAAGGGAGTAGGAGAACATTAGGTAATAAAGGGACTAACAGGTCTAGGCAAGGGACTGATGAAGAGCAGCAAGAGCAGAAAACCAAGAAAAAGTCAAAATCTGATGAGGCGTCGAGGATAATTCAAGGGTTACCAGGCTCAGTGCCTGTGGGATGGCAGGAGGAGATGTGTGTTTACAAGCAGAAGTCTGGAGGAAGAACAAGTCTGGAAAAAACTCATATGTTTGGGGAACGTATGGGACATCCAGGTGGTATCCAAGCAGAGTCTAACATCACGATGACTACAGAAGGAGGAAGGGGAGAAAAGAGAGTAAAACTTGCTGAAGCAACAATGGAACACAGTGAGGGTGAGCACTTTAAGGCAGTTATCTGTCAAAAGTTGCAGATATGGCCAAAGGATTAAGGAAGAAGAAGGATGAGAAAAGGCCAACCAGCAGATTTGACAATGAGAAGGTCATGGTGACTTCTCAGTAGAGCAGAGGAAGCTAAAGTTGCATAGTGAGGAGAGCAACAGGCACCCTGTTCTCTGGAATTCAAGGTTGGAGAGATCCCCTGGACTTACGTGATCCCGGGGCCGCCCTCCTTCCACTTGAAACCTGCTAAAGTGGAGAAGACTTTAAAGTCTTAAAAAGAAAATAAACTGACTTTCCTTTCTATTCTAAAGGAGAGAGGCACGCTAGACTCCTTGCCCTTCTCTCTTTCTCTCCTACCTGTTGGCTGGAGATCAGGCACTGTCAGGACTTGCGTCCAGGGAGACAGGCGTTGGCGGTCAGACAGCTGTTTACTTCCCAGCAGAGCTCTGTTGTGTTTTCATAGCTCAGAATAGTTCCTTGGCCCTCTCCAGGCCTGGGCGCAGGGGAAACCTCACTGTTTGTTTTCATGACAATTCAGGGCCTCACCTCTTCTTTCTCTGCATCATGGTTCTCATTTAAGAACTCTCAGAAGAGGTAAGTTGTGGGTTAAGAGGGTCCAAGACTACTAATTTTCTAATTATGTCCCCCAGCTGGGCTCCAGAAGAGAGAAAGACAATAACTGACTGTACAACATGGACATTTTGGTTGGGATGAAAATTCCACAGCCATTAAAGAAAGAGTTGATTAAAGGACTACTAGGCAGAGCTGGGAGGAAAAAAGAGGCAGGAGAGAAGAGGGCGGAAAGGATGACCCCCCCTCCCCAATCTGGATCTTGGCTGGATGCCAGGCTCTATGTAGGGATCTGGCTTCTGATTGAGAATGGTAAAGGGCTTCTCTGATTCCAGCTGGTCCTCAAGTCTTGGCTGGTTTCTGGCAGCACCAGTGTTTGGAAAAAGTCCAAAGGTGGGGAAAAGCACTGGCTTCACTGAATACGCTTTTGAACTCATTACTTTTGAAAATATTTTAATTAAAAAGATATGAACACACAGTTTCCTTCTTGCAGTAATGAACCATTTACTTCTGTTAGGTCATTAAAATGCAGGTACCACCTCATTGGAGCTATTTTTAAAAGAACACCTCAGAGTCAGAAAACATTAGAACTGAAAGGAGGCTGAAAGTCGCCAAGTCTCATTTTACAGTCAACAAAAGTAAACCCCAAAGAATTCTAGTGACTTGGCCAAGGTCACACAGCTCTTTAATCTTCCTAGTTATTCTTTTTCTTTTTTATCTTATAAATCACAGTAGTGGAAGTGGAGGAGGAGAAGTCTCATGAGCTGCCTTCTAAAAGCCTGAGGATATTTTTTGAGTCTTCTAAAGAAAAACACACCAAGCTCCTACCCACCGCGAGTCCCCAACTCATTCCACACCCAACCAAGCTGGGCTGTGACTGAGTGACTGATAACATATTCTCTCCCCTTATTCTTTAGTTGGCCCCAATTCTTCCAAAGAATCCATGAGTTGAAACAAGGAGGGACAGCAGATTGGGGCTGGATCCTTAGCTCACCCTTCCCATCTCTCCTCAGATAACCCCTCTTTGCTTCTGGGATACAGAACAGGAAGAAAGAGGGAAATTACCTTTTTCCAAATAGTCCCAACCACTATTTTAGAGACTTACTTGCCTTGCCTTCACCTCTGCTGTGCATCATCGACAAAATTTAACTCCTGGCCGAAAGGATCAGACTTGATAGCAAGAATGTTTCCTAACTTCTAGGGTGGTTTGGCACTGCCAAAGGGTTGGTTACAAGCTGGAGAAGTGTCACCGTCTGGTCATAAGGGAACTGGTTAACAATCTGTGGCAACAGGATATTCTCTCGAGGGAAGAAGAGCTTCTTTGGAGAGCAGCATTAAGGAAGATGGAGAAGAGAGAGAGGATGGTTAGTCTGAACCTTCCCATAAAAGTTCCAATGGTTCATTTGATTTAGGTTGAAGGCAGACCCTTGGGTGGTAGGAGGAAGGTAGTGAGCGGGGAGTTGACTGTTTACAGTAAAGCAAATGCCCTCTGATATTTTTCTGTGGACAAAATGTCCAGCCCATTCTGAGACAGGCAGCATGCTCCCTGACACCTGGTCAATAAGTGCACAGTTCAAGGTCCTAAAGCTGAACTTTCTCACCCCGTTGGAGATAAGTCAGCCATTTTCACTGGCTAACAATAATTAATCCGCCTCTCCTTTCACCTGCTTTCCCCAACATATTTTTGTAAAAAAATAAACAGGGTCACTCACTTAAAACGTGACAGCAGTTGATCTAGACAGTTTCGACTGTCTACCCCTAAACACCAACCTTTGATCACTTGGTAGGGGAAAAAAAGGAACCTGAAAAGAAATAAAGAAATTTAAAAAACAAAACTGTACATCTTGCAGTTTGGGCTGTAACCCTTCAGAGAGATCTCCCCAGCTGCTCTGACAAAGCCTTAGCCTGAAGCTGGGTTTAGCATCCCTGATACAATGTGCAGACGAGATTCATTCTAGTGATCATAGCTCAGCAAAAAGACAGCTCCTCTCTCAATAGAACCCAGAGCTCCAGTCAGAATAGAGGATTTGGCAGCAGGTAAAGTTAGCATTTCTTTTTGGTAATAAATGTAATTTTTGGATGAGGTATGAGACAAATTATGACTCCTTTTCCTCTTTGCTTTCCTGTAAGCAAATAAACTTGTTTGAGTGAATGAGTCAACTCTGCTCTGGGCAAGAAGGTGCCAAGACACTGAACCCAGCTACCCTTACTAACAGCAGACCAGACTGTACATTCTGGCATCTTTCCTTCATGTCCTTCCCAAACCAAGATCCCCAAGCCTCTGGATTTCTTTCTGTGGAGAAAGTGCCTAAGAAGTGCCCAGCTGGTATTCCTGTCGAAGAAGGGGCCATATAATTTTCTATCTTCACTGCTTCTGAGACTCAGCTGATAGTTTTCCCAGAGGCCATCAATAAGTCTTGAGTCATCTCTGTCAAGGACAAAATAATGAGCTTGCTGATATTTGTACAAATGGATTCAGTTTTGATCTAAGGATCCCCCAGTTGACATAGTTGTGCAAATGTCTAACCTCCCTGCCCCACCAGAGTGTCAAGGTCCCAGAGGACATCATGATTTAACTTTGAATTCCTCATAGAGCCAGGCATGGCACTTTATTCAGGAAATGCTTCTTGGATTAAACTAGAGATCTTCTTGAAAGAGAAAATGACAGGAGTTAGAAGGAGATGATGGAATCCCCTCTCTGGAGAGAGTAAGTGAGTAAATTCTCTTCAAAATCTCAAGCAACTCAAATACTTTGTCCACATTATTCACCTCAAATACCCACAAGTCCTTTGAACATTTGAGAACTCCACAATTTCTCTCTTCAGTCAGCTTTCTAGCCGGCTTAGTTCCTTTGGAGCCTCACCTCTTTCTGCACATGATAACAATTTGCTGGGAGCAGCAACAAGAGGCTGGAAGGCAGAAAGGTGGAGACAAGCAAATAGTCTCATGATGATACACAACTGCTCTGACCAAGAGGGTCCCCTTGCCAGGCGGGCTGCCTGCTGGAGGAACTTTTCCTCTGCCCTGTGCGCAGATATCAACTCCATGGGTTCTTATCAACATAAGCATTCTCCCTGAGGTTCCTCTAGAAGATAAGGCTCTCCATTGGCCCCCCACATGCTTAGCACATGATGTAACCCCACCTGACTCAGAGATTCTGGCTCCTAGCAGCCCTGTGGAGAGCCAGACAATGGCTTTTGAATATTTTGTCAGAGGATCTGCCCTATTTGCCCTCAACTCACCTCAGACCATAGAAATTCCAGTCCCCAGGGATCACTGCAATAGTTACTCAATACTTTCTAGGAAGGCTTATCTGGGTAGAGGGAAGGGATTTTCTCTTCTGTTGGAGCCCACTCATTACCTGTGGCCTAGTACAGAACACCCTCCCCTATGACACTGCCAAGTACATGCCTCATTTATAGACCACCCATAGCCAACACCATCATTACCTGTTCTCCAGGCTGGGCATGGTAGGATAAGGTTGCTTGGACCAGCAGAGACAATGTGGTCAAGGGCAGTTGGAGTCTGCTCGAGGTGGGTGGGAGTCCATGGGAGTTGGAGATAAGACTCCAGATCATACCTCCTGAATGATGTTTTAATCGTTTCCAGCATGGAATATTGTCAACCTTTGCTACAGATTCATTAGCTCTGAGTTTCTTTTCCCTGTCCCCCCAACCTAACCCTTACAAGGCAATAGGGACTTACTGATGAGAAATTCATCAGTGAATGTATGTATGTATGTATGTATGTATGTATGTATGTATGTATATATATATATATATATATATGTATATGTAATAATATATATATATATATATATATATATATATATACACACATAATCTCCAAGTACAAATAAAAGGAAGTTCAAACTACAGAAGCTCTTTCCAGAGTCCCCAGGCACAATTGGCTGATGTTTTTATTTAGAACCACATATTTATCATGTTGTTTTTGCATACCACACACTCATTCTATTTATTAAACTTATGTATTAAAACTGCAAAGGTCCTAACTTTAAGGACCTTAAATGAATTAATCAGTGCATTCACAGATGATTATTTTCTGGCCCTGAGCTGTGGAGCCCTACAGGAAGAGGGTTTGACCTCCCAAACTAGAGGCATTTCCTGAACCCTAATGCCGTCAAAAAAGGCCCAGCAAGGTAACAGTACCCAGTACAATGGAACTCACTATCTTCTAAATTAATGACTTAAAACTTGAATAACTAGAGTACCAAAACTTCTTTCTGTCTCAAATAAAGGCAGTTGCAGACTTAGGAAATCAGACATCTTTGCAAGAACCATGGCAATTTAGACTCTGTCCTATGTCTCTGGCTGGGTTTCAGAGCCAGGAGGGCAGCCCTGGGCACTGTCAAGCGGCATGCAAAAGTTAATAATTGGCCCTGCCCAGTACAGATCTGATCAGGCTGTTTTTGTGTGCCTCTTTTTCTATTTTACGTAAATCACCCTGAATGTGTTTGCATCAACCTACTGATGATGCACTTTTGATCAATAAATTTTAGACAAAAGTGGTTTTTGAGTCCAAAGATCAGGGCTGGGTTGCTCTGCAGTCTGGTTACAGGGTGTATAAAACAGGCAAGGCGCAGACTGATAGCAGAGCAATCACCACCAAGTCTGAAATAACTACAAGGGCTTAGCCGACGGCTTCCAGAGCGGCCAGGGAGCGAGGATGGAGGAAGGAATGAATGTTCTCCATGACTTTGGGATCCAGTCAACGCGCTATCTCCAGGTGAATTACCAGGACTCCCAGGACTGGTTCATCTTGGTGTCCATGGTCGCAGACCTCAGGAATGCCTTCTATGTCCTCTTCCCCATCTGGTTCCATCTTCGAGAAGCTGTGGGCATTAAACTCCTGTGGGTAGCTGTGATTGGAGACTGGCTCAACCTCGTCTTTAAGTGGTGAGTAAGAGCCAGACAGAGAGGAGATTGGCAAGGAAAGAAAGAGGATGGCATTTTCCCTGGAAATGTCTATCTGTTGGAAGGTGCCTTCTCTGTGCTATTTGGGAAGACACAGGTTACTCCCCTCCTGACTTTGAATCAGCTACGTAAAGACAAAAGACAGAGAAAACCCTGTCAGTGTGTTGAAGATATAGAAAAGCTGTTCATACAGATGGAAGGCCAGCTGGACTTAGTGAAAAGTCTGAGTTATAGGCTAATAGCAAAGAAACAGTTTTATTACTTTGAAGCAGAATGGATAACATAAAGATTGATGTATGAAAGAAGAAAAATGATATATAAAAAAAAGGAAACATAATTTTGAAACCTGTTGTGTGGGGTAATGAGAAGTAATCCAGAGAACTGGGATCCAGCCTTTGTTCAGCCACCTACCAGCTGTGTCTCCTGGGCAAGTCATAGCAGCTCTCTGAGTTTCTATTTCATAATCTGTAAACTTCGGTCTCTGGGACTTTAATAATAATGATAGTTAACATTTACTGAACAGTTAGTATGCGCCAGGCCATGTGCTAAGTGCTTTTCTGGGTGTAGTTACTATATTACAGATGAAGAGACCATGACTAGTCCAACATGGGTTGTAAATGTCAGAGGCAGGATTTAAGGTCACGCAGGCTGGCTTGGGTCAAGGCTGTTAAGAACTACACTATATCCAGTGCAGATAAATGGATTCTTGGGAGGAAAAACCCTGATTTTAGTGTTTGCTAATTTCTATTGTTTATATATTCCTATTATTGCTACTTTCAAGCTACCGATGGGTCCAGCTTGCAAAAATCCTGACTATTTTACAATTGTGAGCCAATACCAGCTGACTCTAGCACATTATTGGTTTAGCCTCTATTTCCTTATCTAGAGAATTAAGAGTTGGGCCAGCTGTCCTCTGAGACCTTCACCAACCTTAAAGCTATTTATGTCTACTGTCAGGAGATTCTTAAGATCTCTTCCAACCCTAATATTCTTTGGCCATAAACCAAAATTCTTTAGAGCAGAAAAAATTATCGGGCTTAGAAGCCTAAAGCATATTGATTGGATTCTGAAACTTCTGTTGAAAAATCTACTAAGTTATATCTGTAATGTCCCTATTCAATATCATGACCCTAAAATGATAAAGGGTTATTCCAAATATCTGGCCTCGAGTAAAGAATGATAGATTTTCTCTAAGTTGGTAGAGGTCAGAGTTAGTGGCTGTCCTTGATTTTAGCGAGAAATCATGATTCCACCACCCCAGAGAAAAGGAAGCATCCAGACAGACCTCTGACACCTATTTCTACCGTGAAAAATATATGTAGTCCTTTCAGAGGGGAAGTGGCTTGTCTGAGACACCCTGTTTCAAAGCAGAGAGGATAGAGAGCAAACACCTGAAGTTATGCATGTCCTTACAGAGAGTGCCACCTCTCCTGGGGTGGGGGAGGGGGAGACTTATTCTTGGGGCTGGGGCTCATTATCTGATCCCTGAGGCCCGAAGAGAGAGAATAAGAACCTGGTAGAATATGCAAGTCCAAGTTGCAAACTATAGGTCCATATGCATCCTTCCGGGACAGATTATTTGGAGGTTTAAGAAAAGTCACATAACTGCCATAAATATGGATTTTAGAATCTTGTGTTTATTTATTTATGTTTGCATAAATAATACAGTCAAATAGTTCAAAATTCAGAAAAAAGATGTACCATAAAAATTCTCCCCAGCCACCTAGTTCTCTTCTTGGAGGCTCCAATGCTACCAGTTTTCTGTTTAGGGTCACATGATCTTCCTCTCATGCTACTCTCTCTTTTCAAAGGCGTTGGCTTCAGGCGAAAATGTTGCTTCATTAACTCCAGACACTAATTCTGCTTTTCCACAGGATTCTCTTTGGGCAGCGCCCATACTGGTGGGTCCTGGACACAGACTACTACAGCAACACCTCCGTGCCGCGGATAAAGCAGTTTCCAGTCACCTGTGAGACTGGACCAGGTGAGAGTCCTTGCCCTGTAGAGACAGAAGCTGGGGAATCTTGCTTGCTGTGGACACCTATTAACATTCACTGTGGATGAAGAGTGAACATGAGCATTTTTTCATGGTCTTCAATGTGGTACAATTCCATTTTAATTCACGTCAAGAAGGCCTTCCTGAATAGCATATTACTGCTACTTTGGAAATCTGCCTAATGTATCCAGAGCCTAAATTGCTAGTCCAGAGAGGCAAGAGCCCCTCATGGGCAAAAGGATCATGAGAGTAACCGTGCTATGGCCCTTTGTCTGGGAAAGGGAAAGAGCTAGAGGCCTGAGCCCCTGGCTGTCCTTCCCAGAGGCCTGGCCCGGCAGATGTGTCCTCCTGAGCTGACCATCCAAGCCCACACCCTGTCTGCATTTTACTAGTTACAGCCAGACGAGTATTCAATCAAATGATAGACTTCCTTTTTCAGCAGGTAATTAGAATACCCAGCCCCTCCTCTCACCCTTAGGTGTCGGTGCTGGTATCCCTTCCTCAGAGACCCCACCTCTGGCCCCTAAACTATGGCACGGCCCATAGTTATTTGTCCTCACAAACCCTTTGTTCACTTAGGACCCTATTCATTAACTCGGATGTGATTTATCGAGCACCTACTCTGTGCTAGACACTGTTCTAGTGACTTAGAATAACTCAGTGGATAAAATGATCTAAGATCCCTGCCCTCGTGGAGCTGAAATTTGAATGATGTGTGTGTATGTGCATGTGTGTGTGTACAATATATAACATCATAACAGACAATTAAAATATATAGGATATTATAAGATGATAATTTAGAAAAAGAAGGAGGAAGAAGCAGAAATTGAGGGGGAGGAGCAGAAGGAGAGAAGAAAAGACAAAGCTTTACCTACAGGGTTCCCTGGAAAGCAGATTCAGATGGAGATTAGCATGTAAGCATTTACCTACTCTCAGGAGCAATACTTATGAAGGAAGGATCAGAAGCCAGGTGAGCATAAGAAGCCTAGTTGTGATTCAGTCTCAGGCAACCCCACAGGGAGTTCTGAAGCTGGGGATGGCCCTTCAGAGTTGCCCTGAATTGGGTCAGGGGGACCAGGATCTTATGCTCCAATATAGACTAGTGATTGGTTGTGGGTTGCTCCCCAGGGAGAGGGTAACCCTGATAAAGATGGCTCTCTGCAGCCCAGGGCAATGTCCAGAGAAGGCTGAGAGCTGAGGATGTCTGACGCCACACTTTCAACAACTGGAAAAGAAACTCCTTCAGTTCAGAAGGAGATCCGAGTGGTCCATCTCAGGACCCTCTATCTCTAGGGGTAGAAGGATCAGGAATGGGAACTGGTTGAAGAATTAAATAGGGTGGTCAGGCTAGGACTCAGTGAGGTGAAATTTCAGCAAAAACTTGAAGGAGTCAAGGAATCAGCCAGTAAATTTCTGGAGTAAGGTTCTGTCTGGCCAGAAAGACTAACAATGCAGAGATGCTGAATTGGGAGCATGTTTAAATGAGAGCAATGAGGCCAGCTTGGCCAGAGCAGAAGGAACAAGGAGAGAATGGAAGAGAGGTAATGGGGGCAGATTGGTTTGTAATCATACATCCAGTACACTGACTCTTTGTGTAATCTCTAGACTGTATATAACTACAAAAGCTGGGCATTCTCTGGTTTTGCTCACCACTGTAATCCCAGAGACTAGCACCGTGCTGGGCATGTAATAGGAGTTTAATAGATATTTGTTAAATAGATAATTAAATGGATAAACGAATGGATGGCAGGATGGGTGGATGGATGGATGGATGGATGGATGGATGGATGGATGGATGGAAAGATGACACCCCCAGCAGTCTCCCAGATGGAAACTTTTCACCTTTAGTCCATTCATTCCTCTCTTTCCTGTCCTTTAGGGAGTCCATCCGGCCATGCCATGGGTACAGCGGGTGTATATTATGTGATGGTTACTTCTACCCTCTCTATCTTTCGGGGAAAGAAAAAGCCGACCTACAGGTTTTGGTAAGAACTCAGAGCTGGGCTGTGGATGCAGGAGGTGGCTCTCTCTGTAGCTGACACACCACTTGCTCTTCCTTACATTTCCCTAGCCCATTTCACACTTTGAGTTGGTCCTGGTAAGAGTTGTCACATTTCTACTGAGGGTGAACATTAGAGTCACAAAATATTAGGGGTGGAAGAGACCCAGGATTGTAACTCCTAATTTTACAGATAAGGAAACAAGCCCCTAGCACAGTAAAAGAGTTTCTCGAGATCAGGTAGTGAGGTGATGGCAGGCTGTAAATAAAGACCCATTTCTGTACCAACTATAGAGCCAGGGCCCTATCCAGGTTAAAACAAACAAAGAAATATAAGACATTCTTACAACAGGAAATTCTAGATATGCAGCCACTGTGCAAATCCTTAATTATCAAACATGTAAAACAAGGAGGTTAAAATTCACATCGGCAGGGCTTCTCCACGTGCCACAGCATCTTTGAGCTTTTCAGCACGGGCTTCAATTTACAAAAAATCCACTGAGGGCACCCAAGTTTACCAGGCTCTGCCCTTCCTGCCACCTGAAGAATCTGTATCCGAGTTCTGTTACGGCTGCTTCTTCTGTTGCAGGTGCTTGACTGTCATTTTGTGGTTGGCATTCTGGGCGGTGCAGCTGAACGTCTGTCTGTCACGAATCTACCTTGCTGCTCATTTTCCCCATCAGGTCGTTGCTGGAGTCTTGTCAGGTATCAGCTGTTTTGGCTCCCTTCCTCCCTCCCTACCCCATTGATTCATTTCTCCCTAATCAGGACAAAATCCCAGCATTCCTACCATGTTCTGTGGTTATCAATGCTGTTAGTGTTTTAGTGGGTTAAAAGTCAAGGGTGGACAATTTGAAATGATTAACTTCTATAGGAGTGCCCAGATCCACTCAATTAAGTATGTTCCAGAAATCTTGGCAAGACATCAGATTAACTTGCCCAACTGAATTAGTTTGAAATCTCCAAGCTTTATTTCTTACTGATCTTCAACTGGAAGTGGTCTCTAGTTTAGTTTTAAGGAACAAATTAACAAATTAATAGTGTCCTAGGAAAGCTCTTTATTTAAATAAATTTATTTGCAAACCTAGTAGAGCTCTCTACCTCTGAGAGTATTCAAGTAGAGACATGAGGACCCCCTGGCAGGAAACATGCAAGCAGTAGGAAGATGTATGTGACATGACTCTTCCATCTGAAAGAATCTATGGCTGAGGACAGGCTGGAATCACATATGGGAATAAACCAGGTGACCCTCTAATCTAGCATCTGTGATTTAATTCCACGATGGCAGGACAGATGACTCATTGGCTCCAAACCCACCTCCAGTTAAAGGTCTAAAGTCTTCTCTGTTTCTCACAGTCATTCTTTCTTCCACTCAGGCATTGCTGTTGCTGAAACTTTCCGCAACATCCAGAGCATCTACAATGCCAGTCTCAAGAAATATTTTCTCATTACCTTCTTCCTATTCAGTTTTGCCATTGGATTTTACCTGCTGCTGAAGGGGCTCGGTATAGACCTCCTGTGGACTCTAGAGAAAGCCAAAAGATGGTGTGAACGGCCAGAGTGGGTTCACATTGACACCACGCCTTTTGCCAGCCTCCTGAAGAACGTGGGTACCCTCTTTGGCCTGGGGCTTGCTCTCAACTCCAGCATGTACAGGGAGAGCTGCAAAGGCAAGCTTAGCAAGTGGTACCCGTTCCGCCTCAGCTGCATCGTTACCTCCCTCGTCCTCCTGCACCTCTTTGACTCTTTGAAACCCCCATCCCAAATTGAGCTGATCTTCTACATTCTGTCTTTTTGCAAGAGTGCAGTAGTGCCCCTGGCATCTGTCAGTCTCATCCCCTACTGCCTCTCCCGGATCCTGAGCCAGCCAGACAAGAAGTTTTTGTAAGGAATGTGGAGTCTTCCGTATCTAAAGTCAACAACTGTGCCAAGGATTGAGGGCAACTAGTGTCTTCTGCCAACCCACTTTGAGGCCAGAGGTGCCAGAGTCAGCTTGTGTGATCCCCTTCCTTCTTTGCAATTCTAATGGTATTGGGTGACGTTTTTTGAAAAGCTAATAAGGCTATTTGAAAAAGCCTCATCTGTAAGAAGTTGGGTAGTTTTGGATTTTTCCCTGAAGACTTACTTATTCTTGTGTCAGATATACAGAAGCCAGACTTCCAGGCTGGGCCAGCTCACAATCCTAGGCTGGGGATTCCCACCTGAGAATTTTCTACTTGTGCTCATCCTTACCCAGAAAAGGCAAAAGGAGAAGTGGATTTCATAGGAAAAGAAGAATGGATTAAGGAGGATTTTTGTAGCTTGTATATCGTGCAAATTATGTCAAACAATACCTAAATGGCTTCGATCATATTTAAGACTTTAGGTAAGGAACTCTCAATAGTGGAGGACCAACTTAAAATATAATTAATAGGTGGTTAGTGGGGGTAATTCTTCTTGTGTTTTTCTGTTATATATCCATGGTCATTGTATTTACGAGGATTTCTGAATGACCGCAGTAATCTAGATTTTTACTAAAGTCAGAACATTCGGACATAGTCAGCTTCTCCTCTATCACACTAGCCTCCGTATTAGCTCTGCTCTCCTTTCCCAAGAATTTTCTTTCTACTGGCTCCACACCCACCCTGCTGGAAACTCAGATGCCTAAAGGCGACTCTGTGGTGGTACTTTTGTATGTTTCAGTTGAGGTCTGAGGTCTTGAGCAAAAAGGCAAGGAAATAGCAAGAAGAGGCAAGGATTCTCCTCTCCAGAAGGTCACTCCAATGTTATTTTTGATTCCTGGAGAGTAACCTTGACTCTTTTCCTTATCCCAAGCCAATCAAGAGTACGATCGTGGAGAGAAAGCCTCCTTGCCTGTTCTCCAGTTTCAACTGATTTGCAGAATATATCCTAAAAAAAAAAAAAAAATACTGAAGCCTATTTATTTGAGAGTCCTTGTTTTTGTTACTAATTATATAGTTCACCATATATTATCATTCATACCAACCATCTTGGTCATAACAGCTTTGAAAAGAAAAATATATATGTGCAGTATTTTATTAAAACAACATTTTATTTAAGAATGAAGTCTTGTTGATTACTGTATTTTAGATGCAATGGGATCTGAAGGTTTTAATTCTGGCGCAGCTAAATTTCTAGCTCTTTCTCTCTTTCCCTAAACAAATAATTTAGTTTCTGTGCACTTGTGTTTTCCCTTTGGAGAAGGAATGTGCTTTATCTTAGGTTGGCCAGGAGTCTCAGCAGAGTTGGAGAGGCTTATAAAGTGTCCATGGGGCACAGGTAGAGTTGAGCATATCAACATAGGTACAGTATCACTGGCCAAGATTGAACATTAGTTTTCAGACCACAGGTCACCATGAGTTGCTCTGTGGACTCAAACCACAACTTGAGGATAGACAGGCAGGGTCATTACCAAACTAAGCAATCTGAGAATGTAAGTCATCTCAGCAGAACAAGACTGGGCAGACTTCAGAACCCATAACCCAGTGTCAACAAGGTTTTGGATTATAATTAAAGAAAGTCAGAACAGAACAAGTCATAGCTCCAATGAATGCTCAAGGGAGCTATTACAATTTTCTCTACTAAATGATTTATTTTATTCTAGGTGTAGGGTCCCACCTCCAAGGGCCTTGACTCATTAACATATTAGCATAATTCTGGATCTACTGTGGGTGAGATCTTTTCACTCACTTCAGAACTTTGGAATTTATTTATTTAGGGAAAGTTGAGTACCCCTGTTGGATCTGGTTTCTTCAGGGGGGGACCAGGCCCCTAGGAGACTCTAAGGGTCTCACCAGTGGAGAAAGGAAATGGTCTTGTTCTGTCTGAATTGAACCCCACTAATTAGGCATGGCCCCTGTCCTTGATGATTTATTCACTCTCAGTGACCAAGTCCGGTTTCCTTGCAATAACAGTAAATAGTTCCCCTGCCCCCAGCAGTTGGGAAGGTTGATAAAGACTTATAATAACAGGTAAAATTTATTGAGTGCTTACTATATGCCAGGTTCTGTTCTATGCATTTTATTTATTTATACAATTAACTTACTTAATTCTCCCGACATCTCTGTGAGGTGGGAGCTGTAATTTACCCTCATATTACATATGAATAGGCACAGAGGCGTTAGGTATCTCACTCGGAACAGTGGAGCCAGTTTGAGAACCAGGCAGTCTGACTCCACAGTCCATGTTTCACCCTCTAACCTGCTCACCCCCATACCCCACAAATGCCAGTAAGACTGGCAGTTGTATCAAACCATCCTTCAGATACCAGATATGACTCTTAATTCAGACCATGAAAAATTTGATTTCTTGTGGCCAAAGGACATTATAAAACTTAAGAGTAATCCTCCCAGTGAGCTAGTATTCATTCTACTTATGAAGATACCTTATTTCAAAGGTAATTTCATAAAATTACTATTAGAACAGGCATAACCCAGTTAATTTAACAGCAGTGTCTAGAACAGCTTTAGCTCTTTGTTTTCTTTCTTTCAAGAAAGAGGTTAAAAGTCACGCTCAGCCTATCTGGGTCAGATAGTTAAGTAACATACTCTTTCTATCACCGAGATAGAGCAAGAGGATAGAATTACCACAAAGAACGTTTGGTATAGATCCATATACAGGGATAGAAAATAAAGAGACACTGGGGAAGATTACTTAGATCAGAGACTTCACAAATACAGGATTGCAAACTTTTATTGGCCCAGGAAACGTCTGAAAATGGACAGTCCTAAAGGCTTAGAATTTGTGATGGGTAAAGCTGAGCAGAAAGAGTGTCAGCCCATGATCGATCTGTAATATAGTCAATGTATTAGCACATTTTTAATCACTGATCTCCCCAAGTTACAGAGGTAGGTTTGCTTTTGAGATGACTTGTGAATCCTCATGATGGATCATACGGTAAAACTGTTTAACTAACCAATGACAGTTTTAAACTGAGATCCATGGCATGTTCTAGCATAATGAAAGTTGTTCTAGCAGTCTATCAGTTTTGAGGCACTAGGCTTGGGAATGATACACACACACACACACACACACACACCCCAATTAAATTACCCTAGGAAAACAGACCCGTTAAGAAAGTACTGCTGTCTGGGCCAATGCTGCTTGCTGCACCACAGATAAACCAAAGGCTTAAGGCTTTTGTTTTTGTGCGTATGTGCTTTAACGAAATTTATATAGCCTTTAAAATTTTTATAACGACTTTATTGAGATATAATTCACATCCCATATAATTCACCCATTTAAAGTGTACAATTAAATGGTTTTAGAATAATCAGAGAATTGTACAACCATCACCACAAATCAATTTTAGAACACTTTTTGTCACTCCATAAAGAAACCCCATACCCATTAGAAGTCACCTCCATTTCACCCCAACCCACTCAGCCCTGGGCAACCACTAGTCTACTTCTGTCTCACGGATTTGCTTATTCTGGGCATTACATATGAATGGAATCATACAATAAGTGACCTTTGTGTCTGGCTTCACTCACTTAGCACAATGTTTTCAAGGATCCCTTGCATTGTAACATGTATTAGTATTTAATTTCTTTTTATGAGCAAACAAGATTCCATTGTATAGATATACCAAATTTTATCTGTTCATTAGTTGATGGGTATTTGGGTTGTTTCCACCTTTTGGCTATCATGAATAATAAGAGTTTTTGTGTGGAACCATGATTTCATTTCTCCTGGGTAAATACCTAGATGTGAAATTGCTGGATCATATGGTAACACTGGTTAACCTTTTAAGGAACTGCCAGACTGTTTTCCCAAAGGCTTAATAAGGAAGTTTTACAATGTTTTTTGGTTTTGCCATCTCTTTTGATTTCCTTGGATCATATCCTGTCCTATAACTTTGTCTAATTCTTTGCCTTGAAAAAGTTTTAAAGCAAGATTGATCAGATGATCAGATTTTACATTATGAAATGTCAGTAAGCTCCTCCTACTTTTGCCGGCAATGGCTTTATTGTTCCAGTATGTGTTCTAAGAGTATTTCACTTGAAGACATGTCTGGATATTTGAAGTTCTAGCTCTAATCAATTGACTAGTTGTTTGTAACTGTCAAAATTTGCTGACTTGCTTTCCGAAAGCCATTACTTTAGCTGCTGAATTATTAACACTTATTGATTTCACTTTGTAGTAACTGCCAACTAGGTCAGGTGCCTTAAGGTCTGGATGTGTAAATAAAATAAGACTGGCCAAATAGCCTTCTGATGATGTTGTTCAGGAAAGAATTGACTAGAAATAGTATAAAGAGGTAGACAACAAAAGCTACTTCCACCAAAGAACCAAGAACCTAGTGAATTTGGAAGAGAAACTAGCAATTATCTAGTCTAGTGCGGGGCAACCCAAAGCCCAAAATCTAATTACAGAGTGAAAGATTAAAAAGCTGCCACTGGGTTGCTACTTCTTAATAAAAAAAAATAAAAAAAAAAGTTCATAAATACTTTTATTTTTCCTGAATTGGCCCTTATTTTTTAAAAACTTGCTCACTGTCAATTCTATTCAAAAAAAATTTTTATGGCACAGATTCAGAAATTAAGGCGTAGAGAGATGAACTAGCTCCTCTAAGTCACATAAGTAGTCTGTTTCCAGGTCTCATGATTCTTAACAGAGAGCAGTCTCCCCTTGCCTGTCTCCTACATTTACTTGGGCTGCTATGTCAACATGAAGCTGTTGAAACAGAAGTGAAAGATTTAAGTAAACAGTAGAACCCACTTATTTGAACCAGAACCAGGGTTTGTTAACCAAATTAAAAACACAGCTAGAATAACTGTTCAAGGTGGCCTGTTCCTAATTATGTCATGCGCTCCTCTCTGCCTTTGCTTTCATAAATCTTTCCAGGGCAGGAATGTAACTACAGCAAGAAACAACTTGGTGTTTTTATGGGTTTGGGAATTTTTTTTTAGCATGAGGGTAGTTTTCCATGCAGCGAATTTGCAATGCTTTCCTTTATGCCGTCTTCTCTCTTTCTTCTTTCGCCGTTCACATCGCACGGTCATTGCCTTCAGATCAGCTCAGCTCGGCTGGTAGGACTCCTCTCATTCACTCCATCACAGAACTGGGGGTCTGATCCGTTATTAGCTGAATCACTTTTTATCCAGAGGCAAAAAGAATGAAAATCTAATTCCTTTTCCTCCATCATGAATGGTTTTCAACTCCTCAGCCAAGGCATGCCATCATGATCTCATCTCTGCAACTCCATTTTTCACTCTAATCTGGCTCTCCAAGCTTTGTCAGCAGGCTTGCTAGTTACAGTGGTGGCCAAATTGTAATCTCCAGAACTATGCCCTTTCTCGTTTTCTATCTATGGTACTCTGCACGACTACACAATATGCTTCTAAGAACTTCCATAGGTCATATGGCCCCAACATAATGATGATCAGACTGGTGAGTTAATTCCTCAAGTTGGGGGTGGCTGAGCTCAACCCACTTTGAGAAAAATGGAAGACCTGGGGAGGATTCTGCCCACTTTGGGCTCTTTCACCCGAAGGAGTTCAAGTTTACAGTTAGTTACAGGTTTCCTTTGGGGATACCTACAATATTCAATCCTTGAAGATGATTAATTGGGAGAAATAAATTTGAGGAAGAATAAGAAAACGTTAGAGAAGAACTTGATGAGGGGAAGAGTGGGGAATAGAAACAGGTTTCCCCTCAAGTTTCATTTTAGGCTGAGCCTGATAGGAAGCTCAGGGCAGAGAGGATGAAGTTGGAATGTTCCATTATCTCCATTAATAGGGGAGAATCTCCATGATTGCCCAAATACCATTATTTCCACACAAAATATCTAATAAAATAATGGTTCTCAACTGAGGGCAATTGTGCCTTTTAGGTGACGTTTTGCAATGTCTGGAGACATTTTTGGTTGCCATAACTGGCTATTGGTATCTAGGAGGTAGAGACCAGGCAGGCTGCTACACGTCCTAGAATGCACAGCCCCCCCACAACAAAGAATTATCCTGCCTGAAATGTTCATAGTGCCAGGATTGAGAAACCCTGTAACAAACCAAAGAGGGGAATCATCACAGTGTACCTGAAACAATTTTCCTCCAGTGAAATGTTTTTCAACTCAGTGTCAGAGCGCTGCTGTGCAAATGGGTCATCTGGTGTGCCAAGCAGCCCCTCTTTTGTTTCTGTCTGAAGTGGGAGATTTATTCCTTTAAATTTTAAAATCTTTACCTCGACACAGTCAACTTGTTAAAGAACCTGGAGTTGTTGAATCTAGGTTCGTATAAGTAAAACCACTCTTGCCTCCAGAACTTTTATAGAGACCCTGAAGTTGAATGTGTTTCTAGGTAGCAACAGATGTGGACCTCATTAAATACAGGATAAAATGTGTAGAGGGATTGAGAGTTTTAGATCGAGTTAGGGTAGGAGGGGCAGAGTCTGGAAGAGAGCCATCTATTGTAAGAATTTGGTAGACAAACTGCCCTCCCACAAAAGGCTCTGGGTGTACTTAACATCGTTGTTAAATCACCAGGGAGAGGAATGAGTAAAACAAAACACATCCTTAGAAGAACAAACAAAGAATGTAGTTAAGACATACTGGGTAACACCAGTGCTTAATCTCACTGAGTTTGGACTTGACTTCACTAGAGAAGGCAGAAGGGATGAGGTATTTCCTTGATGTCTTGTTGCTACAAAACTCAGTATCCTACACTGTTGGTTCAAACTCCTGTTTTAATATCTGTTACTTACTGATGAAGAAAATTCTAAATTCATTGTGTCTTACCACCCAAATTAAGTTGAGAAGGAAAAAAAATCAATCCCAGGCTAAATAGCCTTCTGATGATGGTGTTAAAGTAAGAATTCACTAGACAATTTATTTTAAATGATGTGTAAATTTTAATAATAGTTCATTCCAACAAATGTTTCCTTGATTTCTAGTTTTTAAATATTAGCCCATATCCAAGATATATTATTTTTAAAATATTCTATATACCCTGGATTTGCCACAAATATCTATCCATCTTTTCTGTTTTTTACAGCTCCTTAATATAATGTCCTCTTAGTTCCTTGGTATAACTATCCAGTTTGCTATTCTGAACTTTTTCATTCCTAGTTTTAAAAAAAGAAGGACAAGTTTGCTGTAGGCCTGACACTGTAACAGTAATTGAAGAGCTGGGTTTTTTTTTTGTTTTTTTGTTTTTTTTTATAAACGGTTCTTTGGCATTTTGGATATATTCTGGCCTTTGAAATCTAATTTCCTCCTCTCTGCCCATTTTAAAAATAGGTCTCTGCCTCTGGGCTGGTTATTGTTGAGCCCTCAGCAAGGTCTAAAGATTGCTATGCCAGGAGACAGGGGACTGACTCCAAATAGGTTTTAACACCCAGCATGTCTTTTCCGCAGCTCTCCAGTCCTTTCTCAGCATCTCTAGATTCTAGAGCAAAGAGTTCTGATGCCAGAGTTCACATTTCCCCATACCTTGGCATACCACTATGAAGAATCTTTGTTGCAAAACAAAATCCACCAGTTGACTTATATTATAGCTGTCTACTTTGCATACTCAGATAACTGTTTTAGGCTCAAAATGGTCAGCCCCCAGAGTGTACTGCAATGGATACTGTGATTCACAAGCAACTTTACAGAAGAGGTTATCAAACTCGACTCTAAACTACATTTTCTTGTCCTCAAAATTCACTTCCAAACTTTTTGCACAACATACATTTTATGTAGTTGTAACCTTGCCATTTAGTGTTCTTTGTCACTTAAGATAATTTAATCTATACATTCCCTAGAGCCAGCAGAGGCTACACTTCTGTTTAAAATAGTTCACTGGTGTTTCCTTATGCCACTATACCATAATTTGCAGAGACATTTCCTTATTTGGCATTTGGCTTATTTCCAAATTCTTCACTCCTATAAATAGCAGCACATGAACATCTTTGCACAAATTACATTTTTTCCCTTTTGGGTTATTTCCTTGGGGTATATTCCCAAAACTGGTATTAGTGGGTCAAAGGTTTGAAAAGTTTCATAGCTCTTGTTACCCACTGCCAGAATATTTCCCAGGCAGATTGTGGTATATTTGAGCATTTCAAATGTTTAACCAGGTTTCCCACGATATACAAGATTAACTTTCATCTTCTCTTATTCTTCTCTAAACTTCAGTGGGGCAGGGAGTTACAAAATCTCGAAATGAAATAAAAATAAAGACAGAAGCACTCTTTCTGTAGCCAAAGACGAGCTCTTTTAAGCTAATTTGAGAAAATGCTACCCCACCTGTGCCGGGGTAAACTTTCTGAATTCCAGACAGAACTGACACCCAAAGTTCTGTGAAGTAGTGTCAGCTGCTGATATCTAAGGCTGAAATAGTTTCAGGGAGAATTTAAAGCTAGCAAATAACGAGTGATCAGGAAGACGTAGTAGGGAGGGCGGGGAAAGAGGGAGAAAAGGATGTATACTCTTGTCATTACTGCCTTTGGGGTGATGGCACCAGCAGCTAGAGAAATAAACTGGTTCTGTGCCTTTGATATTCAGATTATCCACCATGTGAAGGTGACTTCTAAGAATTGTGAATGCTTGAGGATCTCGGTTTCCTTGGTTTAAGAATCAAAACCCAACCAAACAAAACAAAAATAACCCACTGAGTCATCCTTACCATCTGGTTTCTTGAGCTAATAATGGTGATGGTGACGATGATGATGATGACCTCGTACTAAGTACACACTATGTCCTTGTCACTTTTCTAAGGGGTTTACACCTATAATTCATTTCCTCCCCAACAACCATTAGTATCCCCACTTTACAGATGAGGAAACAGAATCAGAAAGCTAAGAAACTTCCTCGAGGTCACAGAACTAGTAAGTGTTTGACCGCCATCCTGTGCTCTGACCACTGCACCATACTTACTGCCTCAGGTGCTGCAACAGAAAATGGCTCGTACGAGGTTAAATGACGCACAGCAATATCCAATTTTAGGATTTTAGGTTATTTTAAAAACTTCTGAAAACTTAAAATTATTTATGTTTCCTGCCTACTCATTTAAATTGAAACAATGTGTTATTCAAATATGTCTTATTTAAGCTGTATGTGTATTATATATATATATAACAATATTCAACATGATTTTTAAATGCCTAAGACTGAAAGGAATATGCCAAAATGACAACATTGACTATCTTTAGTAGTAGAATCATGGGTATTTTCTTTTTTTCTTTCCACGTTTCTTTTTTTCTCAATTGTTCTGTAATAAGCATGTACTATTCTCCTATTCTTTATTTTGAAAAAAAATTCAAATAAAAAATAAAGTGCAATCAAAGTCTACATACCCTACATCTAAATCAGAAATTATTCATATTTTGCCATATTCGCCTATCACTTTCATATAATATATATGTATATATGTATATATATATATGTATATATATTCTTATTTTTGGATCACTCATTTAAGGGTAATTTGCAAACATCATAACTGCTTTACCTTCTAAATACTTCATGCTATGTCCTAAGAACAAGGACATTCTCTTACATAACCATAGTGACATGAATTCCTTCTTTGATCCCAAAGAAACTCAGTTTAAGAACAACAATTAAAAATAAACTAAGGCAAACATAGTATTTTCTGTTTTAATACTTTGCGCTCTGGGTTAAATGACCATCTCTTGCTCACTTAAGCTCATCTGCCCTACCTAATCCTTGTCCACATGCCCAGCTGTGCCCCATTCCTGCTGGAGCAACTTCTGGAACATCTTTGTCCCCTGGGCATCCCTGAGCCTCAGTTTCCTGTCAGTGCTGAGTGTCTTAGTACCAATCTATGCACTTCCTTCCCTCTCTGAAAGCCAAGTGGATTATTCGATTAACACGACACTTAGTTTACCATTAATTTAAAGTTAATATCTTCATTTTGTTTGGAATATTTAAAACCCTAAAGGTTTTTAATTAATTTTTTAGAAATCCCTTATAATAACCACTTAGTAAGCAAGGTCCATCTTTTAATTTAATAATTTAACTAGAAGAATTCATTTAACAAGTATTTATTGAGCATCTGCTATATCCCAGGCATTGATGAAATTAAAATAGCTAGCACTTTTGAGTAATTACTATGTCCTAGGTACTTCACCTGGAATACCTGAGCTACCTCACAACTATTACAATTCCCATTTTCTTGATGGGTAAATTGAGAAGTTAAGTCATTTGCCCAAGATCCTGCAGCTAGCCAGTATTCAGACCCAGGCATTCTGCCTCTGTCCAGAACCTATGCTCATAGGCACCAGGTAACACCTCTGGGGTGCCTTAAGGGAGGCTCATTTGTGAAGTCAGGGAGGGCACTAGCATTTGTGAGATCGTGAGTATTCTTGCCTAAGATGGGGTTGGTTGTGGTCAAGGGAGGGATCCAAAAGATAGTTCCATTTTCCCTGCTTGTGGGCTCTAGCAGATAAAATAGATAAAAGTAAAAATAATATGTCTGTGTGTGGTGATTATTTCTGTAAAAACTGAGAATAGGTTCCTGCCCTTAACTTGGCTTCCAAGACATTCTACTTCCTCTAGCCACTCCCCTTAAGATGGGACATCACTTGTAAAATTCTTAATCTTTTAGCAGGAAATGAAATGGGACATCTCTTGCAGAGTTAATCTTTTTAGTAAACCTAGTTAAGTTTTCTTCTCTCCTTTCTTTGGGAAAAAGGCCCTCCTCTTCAAATCCAGATAATTGCCCTGGTGACTCAGATCCTCTGGCTATTGATAAGAGTCATCAGCCCATTGTTAGCAGAAATGGTGTTAAGTTAGGGCCCTTAGAGTCAGAGGGGGGAGGGGACTGTAGGCCAAAGGTCTTTTTTACTCTAAGAAATATATTAACCAAGCCTGTTTTCCTTTACTCACTTAATAGGCAAATCAATAGAAATTAATAGATATATAATTTAAATAATAAGTTTGTATCTTCTTTTCCTTGTCTAGGGACTGAGGCGGCACTTCAGCAGGATACCCAAGACCCCACCCTGACTGAGGCAGAAAGAGAAAGAGCTCCATGAAACCCCTGTAGGCAAGGACTACGGCCATTCTCAGCAGGAAGCACATATGGAAAGAGACCTCCCATCCCTCAACATCCATACTAATAATAAGGGGGTTCATGGCTCTTAGAAAAAAGTCAGAAAAGTTAGTTAGGGGGTTTCGGGTCTGCCTGCAAAGACACTGAGGTCATCCTATCCTAGAAGGGGCCCGCCCTAATCCACCCACAATTAAGCAAGCCAGAAAGCATTTTTTAACTCAAAAAGAAACCAGTAGGCAGAGAATTAGGTACCATTTTAAGCCAGTCACTCTGCACCTGCGCAATAAAGACCCCAACGACCTTCAACTCACCTGAGCCTCATTATACCATCATGATAATATGATGCATGTGCCCAGAAGTTCATTAATATTATAACAGACTGCATTCTGGGAACAAACATGCGCAGAAAGCAAAATGATGACTCACTGAGTCCTGTCAATCTTAGTTGTCAATCAAGCAAGCCCACTCCTCTAAGAAAAATAACCACCCACAGCAAAAAGGGATAAAAACCCCAAAGGCTTTGTTACTAGGCCTTTTCAGCCACGCCTCTCTTGCTCAGGCTCGCTTCCACGTTTGGACGTGTCCTCTCCTTTCTAATAAAACTTTTCTTTTCTACTGTATCTCGATGTCTTGCTCAATTCTTTGTTCGAGACGTCAAGAACCTGGACGACGCGCCAGGAGAGGACCCCACTCTCCAGTAACACTCTCTCTCCTTTGCCGATTTGCTCATCCCTCTTCGTCTCAGCTTTCAGTGTCTCAAGGACTCATCGCTGTCTCACCTTCGTCCTACTCAAGGTTTAAATTACCAAATGTGCAGTAAAATCTCCAGCTGCGGGCTCTGGAGGCTGACCTGGATGGACGGTGTCAGGCTCCCTTCCCCAGTGCTTCCGTTTGGGATGTGCAGATGAGAGGCACACAAAAGGGACCAGATGGAAAGTGAGGCCAGGGTATTTATTCCTGAGGGGCATTAAAAAACAAAATTCAAACAAGTAAATCTGAGATCTAAGCAGCTTTACTAAGCAATTCATGGATCAGACAGCATCTCATCTAGCAACTGGAAGGATGCACCAGGGGCTGGAACAAAATGGAAAGTTTTTATAGGAGGAAGGGTGGGGAGAAGGAAGCTATTGACAAAAGAAAAGAAAGGATTAAGGTGGGGCCGGGACAGCTTTTAGTTGGGGGAAGAGAACTGGGAAGGATAGAGAGGGCCCCTGTTAAAAGATTCTCTTACTGGTGCTTAACCAGAAAATTCCATACTGATTGATTAAGATTTTGTTTCTGGGAGTGGTCGAAACTGCCAATTAGATCAGCTATTAAATCTAGGTTTGGAATCATGGGCTTTTAGCACGAGTGAGGCCGTTTGGGCCCTGTGTTTTTTTTTCTCTAGCGGGTCACTGAGCTTTGGTGGTGTCCCTTACAGAAGTCCACAGCTACCGTTAGGCTACCCTTTCCACATGGCTCTCCCTCTGGCTTTCAGTTACACTTCACGCCTGAGGGTGGGGTTGGGAGGGGGACGTGTAGGGTGTAATGGCTCTCAGTTTGTTGGCCCCAGGATGCGGCACTCTTTTTTTTATTGATTTCCTTCAACCCTACCCACACTTTCATGAACAACACTCTTCTTAAACTCTCCTGAAAGTATCCAGTTGGAGCATGCCATGTTTCCTGCCGGGGCCCCTGCTTATCCCCCAGTGGCTGTCAGATTAATATCCCCCATCTAGACCTATCTTTGCCATTTCTAGAGCTATACATTCAACTACCCATTTAACCTCTCTACTTGGATTTCTCGCAGGGGCCTCGAACTCGAAACATACAAACCAGGTGTAGGATAAGAAATATATATGGTTTTTGTTTCCAGTCTTTTGGCACAGAGCTCCTAAAACCCTTGGATAATAGCAATAAGGGTGTCTTGATATGCATAACAAACCATTTTGAATCGCACCGTAGTTGATGTTAATGAAGTGATTTTTGGACACACCAAAGGTGGGTGCTTGTTGCCAGGGTAACCAACCTGTGACTAGAGGGTTAGAACTTTCAGTCCCATCCCCATGACCTCCAGGGAAGGGAAGAGGAATGTGAGATTGCATCTTTAGCCAATAGCCGATGATTTAATCAATCGTGCCTATGTAATTAAGCCTCCATAAAAACCCAAAAGGACAGGGTTTGGAGATCTCCGGGTTGGTGAACACGTGGGAACACAGGGAGAGTGTGCACCTGGAGAGGGCATGGAAGCTCTGTACACTTTCCCCACGCTTTGCCCTATGCACCTCTATCATCTGGCTGTTCCTAAGTTGTATCCTTGTATAATAAAGTGGCAATCCAGTGAGTAAAATGTTTCTCTGAGTTCTGTGATTTGCTCGAGCAAATTAATCGAGCCCAAGGAAGGGATTGTCGGAAACTCTGATTTTTAGATCTACAGCCAGTCTGTCAGAAGTGCAGGTGACAACCTGGGCTTGGGACTGGTGTCTGAAGTGGTGGTGAGGGGACAGTCTTGTAGGACTAAACCCTTAATCTGTGGAATCCGATGCTATTTCCAGGTAGACAGAGTCAGAATTGAGTTGAACTGTAGGATCCCCAGCTTGTGTCCCCAGGATTGTTGATTGGATGGATGGGGGAAGCAACCCCCTTCACACATTGGAACTGGATCCAGAACCCAAATAGGAAAGAATGGGAATAACTGCTAAAGAGTATAGAGTTTCTTTTGGGGGTGATAAAAATGTTCTAAAATTTACTGTAGAGATTATTCAACTCTGTGTACATACTAAAAATAAATGAATTGTATACTAGACATAGATGAATTTTATGGTATATGAATTATATCTCAATATAGCTCTTACTCCTCCAAATATATCACATGGCCTGTATGAACCGGCTTGATCTGTGCCTCACCTACCTTGCCACCTTCACCTCCTTCCAGGTATTACCTAGGATGCCACACTCCAGCCTCCTCTGGGCTTTGGCAGAGCCCTCTTCTCGGAACTCTTCACCCACTTCACATAGTAAATTCCTCCTCGTTTGATATCACTCTCTCAAAGAAACCTCCTTGCCCACCCGTCCCCAGCCTAGTACAACGAGCTTGCCCAGGCCCATGCATAGCACCCCCTTTACTCTTCCTCTCTAGCGAGTATCAGTTTGTGGTTATTTGAGTCATGTCTGTCTTCTCCACTGGATTCTAAGCCCCATGAGGGCAGCTCCATGCCTGCTTCGCTCGCCATTGTACATGATCTCAGGGCCAATGAAGAAGGAGGCCTCACTAAGTCCTTGTTGAATAATAAATGAAAAATATACAACTATTTGCTGCCGAGTTGGAAAACCAACTAACAAATTACAGATTCAAGTAGCTCAGAGTTCCACAAATGACTCAATAAAAAGATATTCTTAGGCACTCCCAATTCAAAATTACAAAGAGGTTGAAAACCCAAATGACCGGGCAGGTTTTTATGCAAACCTTGGCCTCTTCTAGATGTTTTTCCCCAGTAGGCAACAACCTCTCTGAACAGCCAATTACTAGGAAGTCACGAGTAAGACTAGTTGCTGTTTTTCAAGATAGGGATTGACTCTCAAAGGTTCTAGGCTATAGTGTAACCCAAGCCCCTCAAGCCCATGGACTTTTGGTGTGTGGCTCTTGCTTTTTGCTGGCAGTCACAGACCTATCAGTGGCTTAACCAACAATGGCCACATTGTCTCCACCTCTGTGACACTCCAGTTCCTTGTCACCTTTATGATGCTTCAAACATCATAAAAGCAGAGAAAACATACACAAAATGCCAGTGATAACAGAGCTCATTATTATACAGTTACACCTAATTGGTTATGTAAGAATTAATACCATGGATGTCAATTTTCATCTTCATCATCATTCTCTATATATTTTTCTTACTTTCTTGGGTTCCCTTTCCAGATTTATTTGTCACTCTCCTAGGTTCACAGCCATTTTTAGTCCTATATCTTCATAGGGCTACAGGAATCTTCAAAACCAAAAGAAAAAAGAGTAATCTCTCTGACCAGCTGAGGTTCAGACTCTACATAGTAAACCACTTGATTGTGGACCAGGATATGGGCCTGGCTGTACTCTCCAAACCAAGCTATCGTTTTCTGTTTAAACTTGACTCGAAACATCAATAAGATTTTTAAAATAATTTTTTAAATTCGTCCCTTAGAACCTGGTGTCTCTCACCAAAATAGTGCATTCTACAACCTTGCTCAGCCAAGTCCCACAGTCTTATCATTCAGATATGTGGTATTTATTGACTGGATCTAATTACAAGTGTTAAAAATGTATGTGTGCCTTCTCAGGTCTCATTATGATTAATAGTGAGCTCTGAAGTTTCATCTCCCTCTTTAGAATATTTGGGTAATTCTTCATCTTGGAAAATTTTGCACTTGATCGACTGACTGTAAGATCTCCAAACACATAGCCTCTGTTCATTTTTTGTGATCACCAGTCTTGATAAGTTTTTCTGTTCTTGGTACAATTTCTACCTTTTTCCAGAACTATTTGTCTCACACTAATTTCTTACAGTCACCCTTTCCTAACCACACAGTAAAAAATGTATAAACCTACTTATTTAATTTTGAAAATCCATTCTTATTGATACTGCTCTATTGATTAAAATAAATATAACCTAGCATATTCACCCTTTTAATAAATTATGTATCAACTTTTTTTGAGGCCTTTCACATTCTCAACTTATTTTAGTTAATCGTAATTGTTTTTTTACTTTTCGATGTCAAAATTATTGCAATTTGGTGAGTGGTTTCCTTATCTTTCCACCACTACCTGCCTGAAACCCTTATTCTCTAGACCCATTCTAAGTTTCCCTTGCTTCAAGATGCAGAATCACCCTCCAAGAAGTCTTAATTCATCTTAATGAGAGTCAAGGTTTGGCAGAAATGCAGCTGTTGATGGGCTGCAGACAGGGTCAGAACCAAAGAAACATATATAAAGGTCATGAGATCACAATGATTTTTCTAACTGAATTTACATTTCCTGCTCTTTTTTAATCCTCATATGCCTTGCCAACCACCGTTATGCCATCCCTTTGTTGATGATGATGTCTGTTGGGTTAGTCTCTTTGCTCTAGTTGACCAACCTGTCCTCCTTCAGAAACAGCAGGAAACACCAGACACACACACACACACACACACACACACACACACACACACACACACACACTCTGACCAGAGCCAGTGTCCTCATTTGCATCGTTGGAGGCAGCCTCCTGACGACCAGACATCTTTTTAAGACAATGATTCCTTCTGGAGTAAAGTCGCAACAGAGAGTTTCGGAAACGTTTGGTTTTTGTTTTATTGTTTTTCCAAATTGACATTTTGGATGCTGACATTTGTTCTCGTATTTTCATTTAATTTTTTAAATTATAGTTCTTGCTTTTTCTGATTAAGCAAGCATCACACAAAGGAATTATAAAGAAGACCATTTCCCTAAGAAGTGATGGAACTACTGTTGGAAACTACTGAAAAGTATAAAGGCAAAACATTTTTTAATGAAAAACGATTAAATAAAAATCCAATTTCATCACCCAGAAATAACTTCTACTAACATTTTGAAATAAGAAGTATTGAATGTAACAAAGAAAGAAATCAACATGATCTGAAATTTAAAAGTTTCTGAACTTTAGACAAATATTTCATCGCATACATTAGAGATTTCTCTAAAGGTTAAAAAATATAAAAAAAAATTAGGAGTCAGTTGGGCCAGTATGATTTGTTTTACCCCAACTAATAGAATTGTAATGAAAAGTCATAATGATGGTATAATTCTGATTTAAAAGTACATATTTATGAGTTAAACATTCTTACAATCAAAATGGCAGAATAAAAACTGTGGGGTCCAAAATTCTCAGACTTTCCCTAATTTTTTTCTTCTTTACTACTTTTTTTAAAAAAGTAAGTTAATGAGACATATTTGTTTCTAGGTAGTTAAACTTAGTCAATCTATAAATATCAGAAGATCTCTCTGATATCTAACTGGATAATCAAAAATCTTTTTTTAATTAAAAAAAATTTAAGATCCAACCCTACTTTTAAGTTCATTCATTGTAAAAGAGAAAAGAATAAGGTCTACGGCCATGCCACCCTGAACGTGCGTGATCTCGTCTGATCTCAGAAGCTAAGCAGGGTCAGGCCTGGTTAGTACTTGGAGGGAAGACCACCTAGGAAGACCAGGTGCTGTAGGCATTAAACAAAAAAAAAAAAAAAAAAAGAATAAGGAAAAGCTGAGCTATAAGCACAACATTCAGTTCAGGACTGCTACCAGCCAGTGAGCACCGTTATAGATACACTGGCTGTGCAGAGCTCCCTAGGTGTCCCTATTGTCCTGGTGCTTCCCCTAGAATAACCCCCAGTACCGCCTCAGCAATAAAGCCTAGCAAGGGGCTCCCAGGGCCCTGCTCTCCAGAGCCCCAGCACTTCCCTGAGTGAAATCATATTTCAAGCCCAGGGGTCATCCTTCACGCCTCTCTCTCACTCACTCCCATATCCATCTGTCAGAAAGTCTCTGTGGCCCTACCTTCAAGTACATCCAGAACCCACCATCTGGATCTGAGTCTAGATTACAGCATTTGCCTCCCAACGGACCCCCACCTCCTCCCACGCCTCCTATAGCCTCTCAACAGAACAGCCACATTGATTCTTTTAAAATAAAAGTCATACCCCGGCCCTTGTGCCTAAAATGCTTCAATGGGTAGGATGTCATTCAGAGTAAGAGGTGTACTCTTCTCAGGGATCCACAAGACCCCTCATCTCTCTAAGCTTCTCTCCTTCTCCAGCCCCCACTCCAGCCACTCTGGTTCCTTGGGGTCCCTGGAGCAGGCCAGGCACCCTCCAGCTTTAAAGCTTGGCATCAACTGTTCCCTCTGCCCCCGCCCACCCCGTGCTCTGCCCTCAGACACCTGCTTGCCTGATGCCCTCATCTCTGTCAAGTCTTTGCCTGATTCTCTCCCCTCCCAAGTCTCCTTTCCTTCCCTCTACCTTTTCTGTTTTCCCTTATCGATCAGATTTATTATTTATTAATAATAAATAATGTGCCTCACTAAAATATAAACTTTACTAGGGAAGGAATTCTTTTGTTCCCTGTTGGATTCCAAGCACCTAGAATAGTGCCTGACACATGGTGGGCACTTAGTAAATATGTGTTGAAATTGGTCAGTGCTCATGCCATAGTAATTGGTAAATAATTTGAATACATGACCTAAAACTATCCTATGAAACTATCCTATAAAAGGCGGTCACTGGAAATAGAAACAACAAAGTGCATCATGGGGAAACAATTGTGGTTAGCAAAATGATTGTACACGAGTTCAGAGTATCCATCAGTCCCACTGCTCCCACAGCCCCACCCTGAATTACCTGACTATAGGAGGCTTGGGTTTGGCGCTGCAGAAAAATGCTCGTTCTGCTTTGTCGGTTCTCAAATTCATTTCAAAATTATAGCTTGCTTTATTTTCAGATCGTGACTTTCTTGAACAGTGCATCTCTTTACTTCGTTTTGACTTTTAGAAGTTTCTAATTGTCTTTCCATTGTCTCATTGGAAGATAAGACATACGCCTTCAGCTCATCAAGGACTTCAAAGTTTCTTGTCACACTACTGGGCTGTTCCATTGCAATTTCCTTACCTTCAGTCCTCACTCAGTTTTGCTGTTTCTTATATCCTTTGTATTCCTCTTTCTTGAATTCTTGTTTTGCTGAAGTTCGCCCAACGAATCAAATCAAGTATTGTTTGTATATTCCGGAAAGGGAGCATAGGCAGTAACCTTTCTGAGTCCTTGTCTGTCTGCCAGTACGCCTATTTTGTTCATTCTAGAATCTTGTCAAATTTATATTCCAGGTGACTGCCGATGCCGTCAGAGGCTGGTCTTTGTAGCCACAAGTTTCATATGTTGCCCAATGTCCCTCTGCCTATCCCTCTCTCTCACAGTGGCTACCAAACCACATAGAAACAATTGAAGTCAGCTCTCTGGTATACTTAGATCCGATGCTTGTAAGAAGTAGTGAACAAATGCAATGCGTGTCCCTCGGGTTATGTTATGAATTCATCAGTGTGCCTTGCTATGAAAGCCTAATGTGAAGGATTTTATAAAAATAAATCACCCATTAATTTATCACTGAAGGACATCTAGATTCTTATAAGGCAAATTTGCCTAGAGCAAAGGTTGACTGAAATAGCCAGAAATACACACCATCATTGTTGCTTTTTATCAACAGTCAAGAGGCTATAGGAAGTCAAGAAGCTGGGAAAAAATGGGTTAAAGATGCAGAACTTCAGGAAGATGGAGAAAAATTGAGAGATGACCTGGAGGTAACATTCAAACCTCAGCTTTAAAAAAGATGAAAAAAAGAAAAAAAAAATGTCTGTTATGTTGTAGCCATTAACGGAATCAGTACAGAGGAATTTGGAGGGAGCCTAGGGAAATGGACATCATGAATGCTGTTTTCTGAAGTAAGTTAGGACTCGCCACTATTCAGAATCTCTGTTCTCGAAGGAGTTAAATGCATAAAATATCAAGCATCAATTTAATCAGAGAAGAATTAAAACTCTCAAAAACACAAATGACAGATCATTTCCAGAAGGCCGCAACTCATCTCTTGATTCTCTGCTTGCATTTTGGGAAACATCTGATTACTTCACAAGCCACAGACAAGGTCTTCAAAGCAACGAGGGAACAAGACAATTATAAGCCTTCTTTCAGGCTGGTTGAATTAGCAGGGGCTCTTTTATCCTCTTTTCCTGGCCGAGGCCTTGGCAACCACAGGCTCGCAGCACCCTCTGCTGTTAAATTGCAAAGGACAGTGCCTGGCTGTTGCGGCTGAGGCTGCTCAAGGATTCTGGTCTGGGGCAAGAGGCAAATTACAGGAGCAGAAGAAATTCAAATTTTGTTTTCACGCCAACCTTCAGAATGAATTAATCTTGCTGGTAAGAGACAGTAAAGACAAAGCAAAACAAAAACGGGCGGCTGAACTTTTCCAGCAAGGCAGCTTTTCAGCCTTTTCTAAGCAGGGTAGAAATCCCCCATTCATTCACACTAAGCTTCCAAAAAAGGAAAAATACCCTTTTTCTCATAGCCATTTATGAAACGCATGTAATTCTGTCTCCATGGAAATTGAGTCCAGAGTAACAGAAAGGAGGAGACAGCATTAGAATTAAATGTAGGGAATGAGGGGCTTATCTTTTGAAACCCCGAAAGAATAGACCCCTGGCTTTTCAGTTTTAGCATTATAATGTATGTACCTGCCTTAACAGAGCTAAAATTAGAGGCTACATGGCAACATTATAATGGAAGGTTTTCATTTCTATTTATAACTTGCTTATTTGATCCTTTTTCCTTGCCAAAAGCACCAGACAGCCTCAAGATCCTTAAATGCCCTTGTCCTAAAATCACTCGTTCCACCATGAGAAAGAGACTACTTTATTATTTTTTTTGTTTAAAGATATTGGTCATATATATAATTTGTGTCATCTTTTAAAGTATATTAGTGAACATACTGAGAGGCCACATAGCACTATGGTCAGGCAGATGGACTCAGGGGCCAAGCTGCTGGTCAAAGATGTGCCCTGCTGAGTAACCACAAACAAGCTCTTTATCTCCCTGTGCCTCAGTATACTCATCTATAAAATGGGGATGACAGTAGGATCCATCTCCTGGGGTTGTTATGAGAATTAAATGAGTTGATATTTATAAAGTGCTTAGAACAGTGCCTGGCAGAACTATGTAAGTGTTGGTTTAGTACCCACTAATAATTAAACAATACCGAACAATAATAAAATAAAAATCGTGCAGTGGCACTGAAGTCTGCTTTTCGTTATTTGGAATTACAACTGGCAGAGGGTTATTTTTATCAAGCATACCTTCCCTGTGTTCGTGAGGACTTTTTCAGATTGTTGCGTTTTTCTTACCCTCTTTCTGCTGAGGTGTACTACACGATTTAACTTCTGCTCGTGGACGGGGCGGCGGGGAGTGGGCCTCGGGGGATCAGAAGAGATGGCCTAACAGCGGTGAGAGAGGCTCATTTGGATAAAGAGCAGCACGAGCTCCATGTTGGTCTTACTCTCTGCCTCCTTGTAATAGCCACATAAAAGGTGCCCAAAACATGTACAATGCTTTGATGAATCCAGCAGCCTCTTCCAGACCCTGGTCACCTTGTGGGGCTGATGACAATTCATAGCAACTTCTATAAAGAAGGGGCTCGGCAATGGCCATCTGGTTAGAAGAGAAAACAGTGGAATTGTCTGAAAACAAACTTTTAGTTTTGTTTGCCTAGTCAGCACACTGCTTTATTTGAGATGGCTTGGATGTTGGAAATCATAGAGATTAAATGCTCCCCAAGCCTCCCTTGTCGCTGTCACAACACAACCCTCCGCTGCTCCCCTCTCCCCATTATTCTCTTTTACTTCACCCTGTTCTTTCTTCTTTGACTTAACAGAATGTATGATTTTACATTTATTTGTTTGTCTCTTTTCTATCTTTCTTCTCCAAGGCTGTAAATGCTATAAGAACAGTGACTACAGCTATATGATTCACCAATGTGGCCCAGTTCTTAAAACTGTGTCTGGCACACACTACCCTCTCAATAAATATCTGTTGAATAAATGAACAAATGAATTCTGTGATTACAATATGCACAAGTCCACAACAACAAAAACAAGTCAGATAATATGAAAAGAAGAGAAACTGTTATTTTCACAGACGAAAATGGTGATCGACCCTTATTTCTGAAACACTTGGCTTCGAGGTTGATGTCTGAAGATGAACAGGGATATTTCCCAGCAAGCCTTGGCTGCAGGTTGCTTCTGCAAGAAGTTTGTGAAAGGGCTCAGCAAAAAAGGAGAGAAGGCTGTCCCTGGCAAGACTTTGGCACGCCACAAGCAGTAGTCCGCACAGAAGGTGCAGACCTTTCTGGAAAAAGAAGGAAACTTCTTCATCACTCTTTCCCAAGCAGCCCTGGTTACCCTCCATCGAGGGCACTTTAGTCATAGTTTGGATCAAATTCAGGAAAAGAATGGGAGACATAGAAGCCTGCTGCAAGACAGTGTTTCAGTAGGGTATGTAGAACCATCTGTTTTCCCAGCAGGGCCCTGGAGTTTATTTAAGTTCTTATTAAGGAAAAGACCTGGCATTCTAGCACAGCTTGGCTGACTCACTGGTTTCCACTCAGGACTAAAGGGTGAGGTAGGGCTATAGGACATTTAGGCACAATAACTTCCTAAAGTCTGTCTGTCCCTGCTCTGCGTCTATTTCTCACACTAACGTCTGATCCAGTACTATGTGTGCACAAACAGTTAGTTACACAGGAGCCTCTACCCTGGTAAAACATCTGTCTTCAGCAATTTATGGGTATTTAAGTCACAAAACTTTCTTACACAGAAAGAAGTTCTTCTCACTATTTTCTAAGAAGTGAAAGTGGGTTATGACAACATTCCGGAATACATACACATCTGGATGTGTATGTGTGCATGAAATTCTATCACATTGTGCTAATTAATAAAATACCTATTATTCTATTTGTAATAATTTAATCTTTAATGAATAATTAAACTCATTCTTTGTTTTCTGGTGAACCTCATGAAAGACAATCCACCCATCCCCTGAATGCAAACTGTTTCTCTACCCGCCTCTGCCTCCCCCGCACCGGTTCCCCTTTCCTTGGGACATTAGATTAGGGCCCCTTTCACCGGTATGAATGACATCGTCAGTTCAAAAACCGCTGCTTCATTTTCCATTTCTTTACACAACTAATTACCGTTTTCACATAATTTGCTCAAGTTTTATGTATTTTCCTGAGTTATTTCAAAGTTTCTTCTTTCTTAAGACACTATGTTCGCATCTCCATTTTCAGGTGAAGATGCTCAGGGGGAGCCTTGGCAGGGAGACCAGACACCCTGGTTTGCCTGAGACCATCCTGGTTTGTGGCTGTGCTTCTGATATGATGATGGAGCACCCTCTTCACTCTCAGAAGTGCCTACATGTGGATAATAAATGATGTGGCTCTAGGTCTACATGATTAGAACCCACCTGAGCGATGGCCAGTGAGGGTGGCCTCAAGTCCACTGCTCTTATTATACATTGATGAAACAAAGGCACAAAGGGATAGAGGGAGAGCACATACACATGAGAAAATGAATTCACATGGGTCTCTGTTCAAGGGAATCCTTCTGTAAGTATAGGATCACCTTTGAAGCAAATAATACTTGCCCACCTCCCACCAATGAACATGGTTTATACTGCATGACTTTTATACCATGATTTTGTCTTAAAACATGGCACTCATTTAACTGAGAAAAGCAAAATGCAAAGGAATGTACAGTATGTTGTCATTTATGTTCTGAAAGGGGAGATTTATACACGGCTATGAAAAAATACTACCAGCACATACAAGAAATTGATAACAGTGATTGTCTCTAGCAAGGGAAATTGGGTTACTCAGGGGCAGGGTCGGAGGAAGACTTTTAAAAAATACATTTTAAAAATCTCTTGATGAGGCCTTTCGTACCCATATATAAGTGTAAATTTTGCCTAGGAAACTCAAATTTCTCGTCCTTCTGCCCACCTCCCTGCAGCCCAAGTCTTCCACCGTCTGCCTCTCAGCTCCCTCAGAAGTCCTCGAACTTCAAACTCCTGTCCCTGACAAGCAAGTTGTCTTGTGGCTTTCAATCTTACCAGACAAGCTGTTTCAGCTTCTTTCACTCCAGGAGAAGACTAATTGGATCTCGTCATTCTCTCCTGAGAGGCTCTTGACACATGAGGAGAAATGATTGCCTGCCAGGGCAGTATTCACTCAGAGGCCCAGTCTGTGCAACTTCAGTTCGTTCTCATTAAACCATGTTTACAGCCAGAAGCTCATTTAATGACATGCCTCTCAGAGCTGGAAGAAGATTATGGAAATAGCTGCCCACAACCACAGCTACAGCTTGTCTTCCCTGGATGTCAAGCTTTCTTATTTCTCTTATTTCATCCTGGTTGTCTACGCCTTGACCATCTTTCTTCTGGCTGAAGTTATAGCTAGACCTGAGTGTTCGGTTGATTTCAGTTTAAGATCTTAATTATAAAGGTGAATAATTTTTGCCAACACAAACAAGGAGCTTATTTCTCGAATGAGAAGCTAAATATTTATCATTGTACATGGCAATGTCAGATATAGGCCCATCATTGACTCGGCTGTTTTAATTGCTCACACACAATTGGAGTTTGTGCATTATTTGCTAAGTCAGGTACAAGGTCACTTGGGTTATGAAACCTTGAGTTTTGAGAGAGTGCACTGCGGTAGGAAGAGCCAGCACGAAAGTTCAGGGGATTCTTACCAGGGCTGTCATTGGGTTGCATACCTTTGGGCAAGTCACTTAAGAGTTTATCTCCTTTAGTGGTGAAAATGGTAAAATTTTACATTGTTTATTTTATGACAATAAAGAAAGAGTTTACCTCCTTATTTGCAAGATCGAGTTGTCAACCTCTAAGGTTCTTTCCTGGCCTAGAAATGTGTTTTGATTCCATCACCTTACTTAGGATAGTCCCAGAAAGATCTGAAACCTAGTTAGACAATTGGGGATCAGTACCAAACAGCTTTTAAAATCGGCATCGTGTTTAAAGAGGTAACTTGTGAATAAATGTCTCCTCTTTCAAAGACTGAAAAGATTATCAGTCAGATTTCCCGGTTTTGCAGACTACATTCTTATTCATAGTACCAAACTTTCTACAGGTATATCACACGCACATGTAATCACATAACTTCACCAGGAGACTCAAGATTCAACTGTTTGATTTGAAGGACCAGCACACCTCCAAACATCATAACTGACACACCCTGTGAGGGAAAAACTCAGTGGCTGTTTGGGGAGGATTTTCCTACATTTTAAATGGAAAGGCACACTAAAAATTACTCGTTAAATTTGAAGCTAATCTTTTTAACTAACTGAGAAGCTTATTGCACTATGGTACTATCACTAATTATGTACCCACTGGTGCCTAACTCCCCTGAACCTTCTCACCTATAAAATAAGGTGGTTGCATTAAATCAGTGGTTTTCAAATGGTGCCCTACGGCTCTATGGGGCACCTCAGGGCCTGCCTAAGAGCCTGCAGAACTCCAGGCCTCCACTCCTGCTCCAACCAGTTCACAACAGCTTTCATCCATTTCTATACTGGGCTTCTGTATCTAAGACTTCATGATGGTTTCCTTGACCTAAAGTTTAGAAGCCACTGTACTAGGCGACCCCTGCATTCCTTCCAGCAAAATTTTACAAAGCCATGTTCCTTGCCTGCCTCAGTTTCTCTAGCAGGAACAGCAGCAGAATTTCCTTACATAGGAATTTTACATGAATAAAGTCCTTGTGTGAACAAGATGAACATCTAAATGGAAGCGATATGCCAGTAGCCCCTGGGCTCAAAAGTAGCCTCCCTTCGGCTCCAAAGTAATTTAGGAAGGCATACGGGATGCCCACACCCATGTCCCCAGCAGCACCACCCAAGGATGCAGCTCGTGGGGTAGTGGCAGAAGGGCAGCTACCCTTGCATTTATAATCAATTCTCAGTTCGCAGGTAAAGAGGAACCGAACATTAGGTAATCAAAAATTATGTTAGGTTGACTTGGGGAATCCGTAGTGTTTTCTTGAGCACTTACAGTTGGATATGTTATGTCATGACACCCCAGAGAACTAGGTACTACCGTTACTGCCATGTTATCAGTGAGGAAATTGAAGGCTGAAAAGGTAAGATAACTTTCCCAAGGAGAGTAACTGATGGAACCAAATTATTTTTAGTTGTATTCTTAAACTGTGAAATATAAGCTCATGGAATAAAACATACCTATAGACTATAATGAAAAATTATAAAGCAAACACCTATGTAACTGCTACCCAAGTCAAGAATCAGAACATTGTCGACACCCCAGACACCATCCTCCCACTGCCATCTTGGGTCCCTTATCCATCCTGCTTCAAGCTCTCCCCCAGAGGTAAATGCTGGCCTTTTAAAAGTAATCACTTACCTGTTGTTGTTTTTTTTAAGCATTTTAGTATCTGTAGATGCACAAAGCCAGGCTTTCTACTCAGATCTATGAAACTCCAGTCTATGCTCTTAGCCTCAAAATAATGCTTCCTCTGGTTCTATCAGTTATTGATAGATGAGTTTAAATTTCCCATCAATTGTGGATTTGTTTCTCCCTTTAGAACTGTCAATATCTGCTTTATGTATTTGAGGCTGTTGTTAGAGACATGTAAATTTAGAACTATTTTATGTTCCTTTGATCTATAATAATGATTTTTAAAGTCACAGCTTATAGTCTTAAAGTCTCATTTGTCTGATAATAATGAAGCTATCCCAGCTTTCTTTGGGTTAGTCTTCATGGCATCTTTTTCCATCTTTTTTTCTGCCTCAATAAGATTTGGAACATCTTTTTACTATATATTTTTGTGGCTTCTTGACCTCTTTGCAAAGTCATTGATACTTTTTAGTTCTGAAATACAAGCCTAGAAAAAAAAGATATGGAAAAAAGAGAACAAAAAAAAGAATGTGAATGAGCCTAAGCTCTAGATCAAGCCTCCGGCCTGACTGGCACTCTCCTTTGGCAGATATAGTTCTATGTGAAGAAAGGTTGCAGCTGGGTTTCAATAAATTATTGTACTTCATCAACATAACACTCATTCACATAGGGTACGTCTAATGGGGCCAAATCAGAAAGTTGTTTATTAACAGATACTGCATAAGCACACTGAAGTATACCATGTAAGTTAGTCACACATAGTACCACAATCATTGCAAATTAAACTACTTTATTGTCCAAGAGACTCTTTCTGTGGTCACTGCAGGCCCGTTCTCTAAGGTAGGAATTCCAGGAAGGTGCCCCGAGTCCTCACTCCTCAGCATTCTGTGGGTTAATATAGTCCTGGAGAAGCACCTGCACCTCGGCCCGCCGGCTCATCTTGGTGGCCTTGCCCTGAAAGCGACCTTTCTTCCCTGCTCCTTTGCCTTCCAGCACCTCAGCCACCCTGGGGAGCAGAGATAGTCAGGAGGAGGTCTTCAAGGGAAAAGCCACAGAAAAAGCGAGAGCAGCCCTGAGTCTTTCCCCGTGAACTTGGGAAGAAGGAGAAGAAGGGTAGATGGCTTCTAGAAATCCTTCTTAAAAACACTCACGCACGTGCACAAAGATATATGTATCATGTTAATTGTAGGAGTGAATAACTGGAAACAACGGAAGTGTCTAGAAATGGGCTAAATAAATTACGGGAACTCCAGGGATCTGGGTAAGTGTACACCAGGGGTCAGGGGCTGCAGACACAATACCTGTGGGAAGCAGCTGTGAGGCGAACTGGGGCTGAGCAAGAAAGATGGGATTGGGCAACCTGGACAAGACAGTCCTGCCTGAAGAGGGCGGCCACTGCTCAGTTACTCGCAGCTACTACTACATGGAATGTGGGCCAGAGCTGCCAGTGTCTTTTTTTTTTCCTTTTTTGAGAAAAGTTAGAATTGTACATTTTTATGTAAAAATCTCCTGACTTTAGAATGTAGCAACTAATTTTAAAAATTTAAAATAGTACGCAAGCCAAACCAGTCTATAGGCCAATTCTGGCTCCCTGTCAGAACCTCTGCTTTAAAAGCTTATGTTTTTCTACGATGCTTTACAGTGAACACATATTTATCAGAGCCACTCAGGACTTTGAAAAACCTAAACGCTAGAAATAATAGGAGGTACTACACTACCATATCTAATTTAAAATAAAATGTAAACAATAATATAAGGGTAAAGAAGTCCAACAAAGTTCTAATTTTTCCCTAACAACTTCACCAATGCCTTTTTCAATTTCATCTCAAACTCCTAATTTTTTTCCCCAAAAAATTTGTGCTTCTGTTTTGCTGGTGCCTTAAGCACCTATTTCATCTGCCTACTGATAACCCAGCACCTGTATTCAGGTATGACTTAGGAATCCCAATTTCTAAAAGCAAAAACAAAGCACACGAATTTAGAGCCAAAAGACCTGGGTTCGAGTCTCGATGCTGCGACTTGACATGTGAGTCCCAGGCACCTTGGTGTGCTGTCCCTCATCTATAAAACTGGGAATGATGGTGGTGAAAATTATTTCTGCTTAACCCACCTCACAGGCTTATGACGTGAATCAAAATGAGATTGAAGATGTGGTGGTCCTTATCCTCAGTAAAGGCTCATATTACTAGGTCAGGCTTACAGACTCTCCCATCCATGCAAGACAGTCCACGAAAGGTTACCTGGGCCCCAAGGTCTCCACGGCCTCAGTTGGCCCTGCCAGTAGGAAGAGCCCCGCACCTTTCTCATCGCCCACAGTTAAGAACAGAAAGGTCTCCTAGGAGATAAGACAAAGAGATGAACTCTGATACATAAGGATGTGGGGCCAACCCCCCTAAACTCTGCACTCTCTACAGTATTGCAATTATAAATGTATCAAATCAATACACTGCACACCTTAAACATACACAACACTGTACACCTTAAACATACACATCATACCTCAATTAAAAAAAACAAACAGATTTTTTTCCCTTAAACCACAAGTGATGTTCCAGACAAGTGATAACACAGCCCTTTCACTCTGGCCTATTAGGGCCGAAAAACTATTTGAGAGTGACTATATAGGAACTTAGATTCATAAAGGAGACAGAAGGCTGCTTACCATGGACAAGCATAAAATGCCTTTTGTAGCCTGACTACCACCCATCCCCCACGCACCCCATGCCTGCCATTGCCTAATCTCTGTATTTCCCTCTGCCTGGCTGCCTTTGCTCCTTTATCTGCTGATGAGGTCTCCAAAACGCCCTCCCCTGAAACCTCCCCACCATTTCAAGTAACGTGCTCCTCTGCCTCTAGCATCTACTCCCCTAAATTAATGTCAACATACACATTTGTCTCCCAGACCAGAGAGTGAGCTCCTTGAGAACCAGTACTCTCTACAGAATTGTGAAGAGAGATACACACACTGCTTGGCCCAAAGTAAGTATTCCAAAAAGTGTTTTTTGGAATAAATACAAAAGAGAGACCTGGAAAACATTAAGCTCCACACTGTCAGGACGAGAAAGGGCAGCTAAAGCCAGAGGAAAAGGAAAATGGAAGGGATGACCTTCAAAGGCCTCGTCAACCCTCATTATTTCTAAAACCAGGCCCTCAGCACACGTAAACCTGGGTGGCTTAAAAGAAGTCCAGCTCTGTTAACTGGAGCCCAGAAGCTGGTAAATGTCATAGCCCCAGAAAGGTCAATACCACAGACCTAGCTCAACACCTAAAACAGCTTGGCTCATAGCTCTGATGATCAAAAACCAGTGCTGGATGAATTTCTATTCCCTACTCTTCACGTGCTCATGTGGAGAGACTTAAGCTAAACTAACACCCTCACTTAGGTCTCTACCCAGGATGCGTGGAGAACCTCATGCTCCTCTTACCTCTGACCCGATCTCATTGGCAATGATGTTCATGAACTCAGAATCACCCTCCTTCCTACAATAAAGGACACAGAAGTGAGATCCAGGTTGGAGTGGGAGCTGGGAAAACACAGGAAGCCCAGCTCCTCCTGGTGAGGCTGGCCTCCCTGCTGTCTGTTTGACAAAGTCCCAGACTCCCTTAGCAGAGAGAAAGAGCTGGCAGAGGGCCAGCAGGACGTCCTCCTCAGCCTCAGTAGTTCATAACAAGTTTTGCATTAACTTCCGTCTTCCTTAAATGGGATTCACCCAAGTAAGCGGAGATCTGTTAGATGGTGAAAGAGGTGAGGAAAAGTGCTAATGAAAGTTATAGTGAAGATGTTTCTATCAAACCCAATAAATCTTGTAGGTAACACATTTCTTAGAGTCTCTCCAGCCTTGAGAATACCAGTGAGTGACCTGCCGCCCACTATGCACTGCATGCGCAGGACGGGCTGATCCCTAAAGCCCAAGGCCCCCATCTTGTCTCTCACCTGTGTAATGTGACCACACCTCCCCAGTCCGGGCTAGTCCTGAGGCTGTGGGCAATGTGTACAGCCAGGTCTCTCAGCAGATTCAGGTTGTTCTGAAATGGATGCCAAAACTTGGTAGACAGGTGGAAAGGGTTAACACCAGAGCACCACCTCCTCTCGGCTTTATCCTCCCCTCACTCCCCCTCTGACAAACTACACATCCGGTTAGGCAGAGGGGCCGAGTCCAGGGAGCCCATTCCAAGCACAGCCCACGCCCTCTCCATCCCCCATGATCACCTTCTGCAGGAGTTTGGAGGAGTTCTGCAGCTTTTTCACTGCTTCCACGTGATCCTCTGCACCACACCTGCAAGAGAGGTCCATGGGGATCTGCCCGGTTTCCCAATTGCTTTTGGTGTTGGGGTTCATCAGCGATGACCTTCTTGAGAGTGTGACTCCCTCCAGATAGAGACCTGGGGACATTCTAAGGAGGCTTCTTAGGCAATTGGAGGAGAGTACACAAAGGAATAACCCATTTTGTGTGAGACTGATTTATTATCCAAAATGCTTTATCATTTATGATCATATCTCATCCCCCCAGAAAGAGTATTCTGTCTGCCTTACAGGTAGGAAATCTAGGCCCCTAGGTCTCCAGGGTCTGAGAAACAGGAGGCGACAGAAGGGGGCATACTTCAGCAGCGCGGTCAGCGCTTTTTCAGTTCCATGACTTCTCTCCATCCACTTCAGCACCCGGTTCCCAGCCAGAAATATCAAGTTGGTTTTGTTCTTTTTCCCCTTCTCGGTGCCCAGAATTTTAATGACCTACATGAGGCAAGGAGGTAACACACACACGCATGCAGAAACCACACTGGGTGTTGGACCCCGGAGTAGGAGATACCAAGACTGCCCCCAGGCTCGGAAGCAATAAAGGAGCAATTTCACTCGGCTCCTTTATCATCCCATCTATCACTCCCAGCCCTGTTGTGATCCCCCACTCTCCTGACGCCCTCTCTCCCAACCATTCAAAAGCCCTTCCTCACCTACCTGAAGGTCACTGAGATTGCTCACGTGAGTGCCACAACACATGTTGGAATCAACACTCTTGATGGTGACAACTCGAATGGGCCCAGCGTGATCATCGGGCAAACCACGGCCCCTCACCTGGTACACAGGGGTGGGGGAAGGGCTGTCTGAATTTTGATGAGGAACCCTCAGAGGGCCGTTCTACAGAAGCTACCCCACCGGTTCTCCCCTCACCTGCTCCACCTCAGGATCATCCAGGCTCAGTTCCCGCACATTCACGGGCAGGCGATCTCTGATCTTTTCATTGACACTCTGCTCAATGGCAGCTACTTGCTCTGCAGTCAGAGAGGGTCTGTCCAGCTCAATTACACTCCGGAGTCGCCCTAACTCCCTGTCAGAAAGAGCAGAATAGCCACAGGATGCTGACAATGACAACAACAATATCAGAAAGTTTACAGTTTACAAAGAATGTTCATGTAAATTATCTTATTCAATCCTCACAAAAACCCTGCAAGGTAGGGATTGACATTTCCATTTTACAGGTGAGGGGTACTAAGGAACAGATCTAGGTCACATAGCCAGGATTCACCCTAGGTCTTTGGGCTCCAAATTCCATGTTCTTTCCTAAAAAAAGGTAGATATCTTTTCTCTCATCCTCGTGTTTCCTCTCAGAAACACTAGGTCATCCGCCACCCTGTCTTCAAGGGGAACAGGAGAACTCAGCATATTTTGAACACTGCCCTTTCTTTTATCCTACCCGCTGACCCATTACTGGGAAAGAAACTGATAGTCAGGGACCATGCCCTACAATTAGTCTTATACCTCCTGCTCACCATGATGTTGTCTTCACCCCAAACAGATGATCAGCAACCGCTGTGATGAGATGCTGCCCTAAGCAGAGAGAAAGAGAGACAGAAGAGTGAGAAGCCCAGACAGCCACATACGCCCATGATACCATCACAGAAGTTTTCCTTGTTGAAGACCTGCCAGACACTAAGTAACAAATACTCTTGAGATACTTTATTGAAATAGTCCTCATGAGAATTCTGCAAGAGGCTTTATGATGCCATTCGCAAATAAGGAAATTGAGGCCTATAACTTGGCAAATAACTTGCCAAGGTAATGTAGCTTATTAGAGGAAGGATTTCAATTCAAGTTTTAATGTGTCGCATTCATTCAACAAATATTTATCAAGTGTGTACCACATGCAAAGCACCAGGTGTGGCATTAAAGATACAGCATTATCCCTGATTGATGACACTGAGGAAGAGGAAGAAGAAAAGAAGGGATTAATAGTGAGCGCAAAGGGAGCAACACAACCAAAGGCCTTAAAGGAAAAAAGAAACAGGATGTGTTCAAGGAATTGAGAAGGCCCACATGGCCAGAATGCAGAGAGTAAGAGGGAAGGCCACAACTAAAGATGGAGCAGCAGAAAAGCACCAGCCCACTTAGGGCTTGGGGCCATGATAAGTTTGGCTTTACCATGAGCTACAGGAATCCTTTGAAAAGCTTTAAGCGGGAAAGTGACATGATCAGATATTCATTTTTAAAAGATTATTCTGGCTGCTTTGTGAAGAATGAGCTGCAAAGAAGCAAGACTGAATGTGGAGACTAGCCAGGAACTTACTAGAGATCTGGGGAAAGACAATGAAAGCATCAACAGTGGGAAGAAGTAGAGAAGAACTCAGAAAATAAACCGATAGGACTCAGTAACTGACGGGCTATCCCCAAAGAGGATTTCAGCAACTGAGTGGATATTGATGCCATGAGCCGAACATAGAGGATGCAAACAGAAGACCAGGTCTGGGGAAAGAAGTGGCTTTTTCATTCCATTTTAAACATTTTGAATTTAAAAAGCATATAAGACATCCTGATAAAGATACCAAGTGGGAAGTTGGTAACAGTCAAATCCAGCAGTTATTCTTTTTACTTTAATTGTTCATATCGCTTTCATAACATTTATCACATCTTGCCTCAATCAGTGCTGATTCTGAATGTCTGTCTCTTCCAAAAGGTTAATTCCTAGAGGATCCAAACCATATCTCAATCACTGTGGCATCCCCACACACAACAACTGCCCCTCCTGTACATCCCCTATACCACCCGCCTACCTGAATGCTGCTGCATGTGGTCAAACCTCCGCTCCCAATCCACCCGGACCTGGACCTCAGTCCCAGGGGTCAGGGGTGTTTGCGTGAAATGATCGGCCTGGGCCCCACGTCGGGTCACTCTCAGCACAGAGATGTCATTGATTGTACCACGGTCATCAGGCTGGGGAAAGAAGCAAAGATAATCAGTGGTGGGAGGGAGGGCTCACCCTAACTTCTAGATACAAAGACTCTCCAGGAAAAGTGTGTGAGAAACACGCCCAGATTCTGAGATTCCCTAAGGAAGAAAAGGCAATGCCAAGTGACCTAAGGGAAGCAAGGGCGTAAGCCATTTTGTTCCATTAGGGGGCTGTCTCTGTCCTCTTCATTCTGAATACCTACATATTTTGTTCTTCAGAACAGAATAACAGAATTAAAACGAAGATTGTAACTACAGCAATAAAGACTTTTAGTAAAACCCAAAGAACCTTAATTCTCACTTTCATTCCCTTAGATTCTTATCCTTCGATAGTTTCTAAAATGATCTGAAATTTCCTCCCTCCCTCCACTTCATCCTCTGACTGCTACTGGAATTAGATTAAAAAATATTCATTCATTCAAAAAAATAATAATCAAGTGCCAAGACTTGATATTTTTTTATCAAGTCTTACAAAATACTATGCCAGCCTAAGAATACAATGTAAACAACACATGATCCGTAATGGAACTTCAGAGTCTGGAGAAGAATACAGACATGCAAACAAGTGACTGCAATATGATCTACCGCATGCCAAAACATGAAAAGTATTGTCCTAGAGGAGCTCAAAGGAAAGAGACCTAACAGTCTTGGGGAATGATGGAAGACTTCCTGAAAGAAGTGATGCATAAAATGAGACATGATTTTCTGCAGATCAGAAAACCTCCATGTTGGGAAAATCACTCTAGTAATGATTACACTGATACAAAATTGAAACTTTTCACTGTCCAGTTTACTGAACATGTTTTCTCACATCACTTATTTGCCTAAGTACCCTCCATGGCTCCATGAAACCCACATACCTTAACACATCCTTCAAGGCCCTCTGAACTGGCCCCAACTTACCTTCCCATGGTCATCTCTAGCCTGTCATCAACACACACCAGAATTCAACTATATCCAACTATTTGCAGTTAACTAGACTTTGTCAGATTCTTTCAGGCTTCCCTGCCTTCGTTTGTGCTATTATCTCTGCTGGAAAAAACTTTCCCATAATGCCCACTTTTGGTGTTATTATCCGCCTTCCCCCTGTTCACACTGGACCTCGTCCATATACCACCACAGCAATGATGAGTCGGCTCTCTGCTGTGATCCCCCAGGGGAACCTTTTTCAATCCTTGCCAAACACTTAAGCTAATTCTTACCTCCCTGCCTTTGCACCTGCAATTCCTGCTGCCTAGAATACTTCTCCCTCCCCCACCAGCAGTACCATTCAATTGCAGTGGCTTACCCCTCACTTCCCTTAGGTCGCTACTGAAATAATTTACCCGCTACCTAGGAGAACATCCCATCACTCTCTTTCCCTCAAGGATTAATTTTACAGAACTTATCATGCAGGGCATAATATTTAATTACAGTTTTGTCTGTATTCTCCGATGAATATTCTATGTATGTAGCGGAACTGTCATGTTCACCCCTATCCTCAGAGCCTGGAATTTCTACTCAGCATATGTTATGGCTAGATAAGTATTTGTTGATAAACATTTGTAGAAGTCTACTGCCATGCTACCCTGAACACGCCCAATCCCGTCTGATCTCAGAAGCTAAGCAGGGTCAGGCCTCATCAGTAGTTGGATGGGAGACAACTTAGAAACACCGGGTGCTGTAGGCGTTAAAAAGAATTTAAAAAATAAAAACATTTGTTGAATGAACAAATAAACTAAATTGAATTAACTCTTATCTGTTTTCATTATGGCTGGCACAGAGGGGCAGGAGGGCATTTTCCACCTGGGCAGAAAGGAATTAGAAGCTTCCGGGAAGAGAGGAGGAGGGACGGGTCTGGTACCTGTCCCCCGCCCTCAGGGAAAAGCAGCGTGTCTTCCAGCACCACATGGAAACCGCTCAGCACTTCCTTCTTGCCATTGCTTCCTTCGGTCTGCAGCTCCGCGGGACAGCAGGAGACCACGGTGGTGGTGAACTGGACAGAAAGAGATGAGAAAATAAGCCCCGACTCCAGCCCTCCGTATACCCGGCTGAATCCACCTCGGATCTCCCTCTACGCTGCGCCCTCTTCCCGCACCGCCCCATCTGCTCCGCAGCATGAGGTCCCCCGCCCAGCCGGCCGCACCTCCCGGGCGTAGCTGTCCCGCTGACACTGGAACGCCATTGCCGCACACGAAAAGAAAACCGCCCGGAGGCGGACGGGGACCGGCAAGGGACAATCGTAGTACGGGAGCGTCTCTGCGCAGAAGTAAGAGAACAAGGTATGGGGTGCGGTTAAGGCAAATTTATTGAAAATGCGATTTGCAGACGTTCTGGTTTAACAACTGTTTTAAGAGTTTGAAAAGGACCAAAAAAAAAAAAAAGGGCCAGAATACAAAACAAAACAGCATCCTAACCTTGTCGAGGCACTTAGTTTAACCTGTTGGGTCCCAGGGATGTGTTTAACTCGGCCCCGCGCAATCCCTACTGGGTAGAGATTGGGATGAGATTGGATCCACTACACAGCAGCAGTGTCCAATAGAAATTTAATGCGAACCACGTATGTTAATATTTTATTTAAATCAACACATCCAGAATATTTTTTTTTATCATGTAATGGGTATTTAAAAATAAGTGAGTTTTTTACTATACAAAATTTTCAAAACCTGGTGTGTATTTTACACTTAACATCTCAGATCGGACTCACCACATGTCAAGTACCACCTGACTAGGGCTACTAAATTGAACAGTGTAGATACGAGGTTAACAGGAAATAAACTGCTTCAAATTTTTTGGTGCTTCAAATTTTTAACGGATTAAAAGTTAAAATTAACTTACTGCTCTTATAAATCAACTAATAAAAACTTGAAGATTCCAGATGTTTCAGAATTTAGGATTTTTCAGATTTTAGGCAGTAATGTAGAGCATACTCCATGTGTTATGTAACGCGCTCCATTTGGAACTCTGGAGCAACATCATGTAATCAAACCCATTAATATTTTCCTTTTTTTTTTTTTTTTTAGAGAAGATTATGCCTTTATTGGCTACTTGAGGGAGGTGAAGCGGGAGGAGGAGGTGGCCCCAACACTAGACCAGAAATGCTTCAAATGCGTTAATATTTATGCTGAGATATAAATACACTAAGTAGAATAAACAAAGACTGTAAATAGCATCACATCATTTTAGGTCATGTTTTGCTGTCAAATGAGTTTGAGTGTCAAATTTTTTTAAGAAAGTTTTCAGAACTTTTTGTTTTTCAGAATTATGGATAAGGGAACATATGCTATACAAGTTCAAGTCCCAACTTTGCCACTTATTGTGACCTATTTGATCAAGTATCAAAAGAAAAGACTTAAATATTTTCTAGGGTGATAGAAGGTTCAAAAAATTTAATGAAATAATATATAAATAATAAATCGTAAAGCATAATACAAATATAGCTTCATATTATGTTTTTTTTAAAAGTTAAAGGGCTAATGTCAACAGCAAGATTGGTAAAATACATAGACACAGCACATTAAAAGAAATGCAAATCACTCATAAAAATAAACAATGAGATAATTAAAAGCAAATTAAATCAGGTACAATTTTGTATCTTGGCAAATATCTAAAAGGTTCTAGAACTCTATGGCCATGCTCCCTGGAACAAGCCCAATCCTGTCTGATCTCAGAAGCTAAGTAGAGTCGGGCCTGGTTAGTAGTTGGATGGGAGACCACCTAGAAAGAATAGGTGTTATGGGCGTTAAAAATTTAAAAATTAGGGACTGTAAGCTGACAAGGTCCTTGCAATCTGTGAGGTCAACCAAGAGTTGCCTCACCTAAAAATTTTTAAAAAAAATAAAAATAAAATTTTCTAGAAAACGAAGCAAAATCTGGGCATTGCATTTTAAGTCACAGTTAAAGTACAATTAGGCACTCGAAACATGTGGATGAGTAGAGTAGCTGATGAATGGAGGACTAAACAGAAAAAGGTATGAACTAATATAACAATTAGCTTTAAAACTATAAAGGGATTTCTTGAGTGTACAGGAAGCTGACTTGAGTTTCTGGCTGGTTCTAGGGTTGGCAGTATTAGCCAAATAGTGAAAGGCTGGTTTCTACTCTGAGAAATCAGAGCATGATCTGTGCATGGGAAAGTCCCCCAGTTTGGTTACAAGCCAGCTCCCAACATCTTCCAATCCAAAACGAGGGCCAGGATCTCTGACACCCACCCCTCTCTTTGAGAGGAACTACAGAGGAAGAAGAGGTATACTTCCAGGAGGAAAAAGTATAAGAAGGAAAGAGACAGAGACCAGTTTCTAGGAATTTATTATAATCTATATGCTGCTTCTTTGACTTTTGCTCTACCGCATATGCACGCATGCTCAAATACTCAAGAGAGCCCTGATGAATGGCCCAAACACAGAGATTACAGCCAATTGGTAGGAAGTCAGAAGGCCCCCTGCCCAGTCTACTCCTCTTCTATCTTGCCATCTGATGCAGCAACCATAGTCAAGGGCATTTAGTAGGTTCCTGGTAAATCTCTGTAGATAATGATGATGACATGGAACCTGGGGGTGGGGGTTTAGTCTAGAAAGAAGAAATAAAGCATAAAGAAGGACCCTTAATTAAAAGGAACTAGGAAAGTTCAGAGATCTCAAGAGACCCTGGTGCACAGCCAAAGAGCTAATGAAGGCCTAGGCCCTAGTTTGTCAAAGTGACTGGAAGATAGCCACAGCTTCCTCCCCAGCTCTGCTGTCACGTAAATTAATTACTTGTTGCATCTCCACTGTCAGAATCATCCTAGGGGGAAAAAAAAAGAGAGAAAAGCACCTGTAAAGTCTGCAACAAGCAAACATTTGTGTTTACAAACACCGCTTACTTCCTCTTGCTCTCCAAGTTTTCCTTTATGATTATCTGAGTCATATAACTTTTGGGGAGGCCAATACAGAAGGATTTAAACTTTGTAAAATAAAATAAGCCACTAGTACTCAATAAACAGCACTGTGTCATGCATCATTTAGTTTCAGAATTTCAAATGATGCTCCTGCTCCTTACAGCTGTAAAGATAGTTAACAGGGCCAGGTCTGCTCCAGGATGGAGAAGTAGAGGGGAAGATGGAAGTGAGGACGGTCTTGCTGGGGTTTTCCAAAGCCTGGAGAAGAACATTCGACCTCTTGTGTCAAATTCAGATTTGACTAACATGCACTGAGAACTACAGTGTGCTAGGGACTGAGACAGAAGCTTTCTAGTATCTTATTTTTAAGAACTAAAAGGAAACTGCAGAGTTGAGGGGCAGGCTTTACTTACATCCAGGTCATCCATGGCAGGGGGAGGTCTCTTGGTGCTGACCTTCTTCAAAAGCTAGTGGGAAGAGAAACGTAGTCACAAGAGAGGAAAAAGGGTGAGGGAAGAGCAACCTGCATACTGAGGGACCACAGGAGAATGGTCCCAGCCAGAAAATCACCCTATCTTCCAAGCCCCTAACACATCACTGGAATGAATTGGAGAAAAGTAAATTGATCCCCTTTTTAAAGTAAATTTAAACACACACAGAGCACCCCCTTACTAATCCAGGTTGGGGTCTGCTAGTGTTCTTGTAATTTGAACAAACATTAGCTGAAATTCTGAACCCAAATCACAATGGCAGGGTGCAATTTATTGGGAACTTTTAATGTGAATTTTTATGGTGCCTAGTTTAAGCTTCCCGTGAAGTTGGTCTGGCTCAAGACAACACACCCACACAGAAAATAGAAGAGAAAACAAACATTACAGAAAAGTAGGAAAAGGTCTTGTCAAACTTTTTCAGAACACAGGCTCTACTCTGTAAATAGTGAGTGAATCTATGTATACAATTCACTAATAGAATATTCATTTCTCCCATCCCTACTAAATATTGCATAAAATACATAAAGAATATCAGCACTGATGAGCAGCTGCATGGGGAGCTCATATATCTCTGCTTAGCCCTGATGACAATCCTCTAGAGAAATGTGTGCAGAGACACAGAGAATGATCAAGATGGACAGAAAATGGCATTACCTCTGCGTAATGTTCCACCTGAGCCAGCTCCACCTCTTCATCCCCTTCCCAGTCTCTCCAATTATCAAAGTCCACAGACAACCACACTGGCTGCAAGAGGAAGCTTGAGAGTCACAAGCCAGGAAGGCAGCAGCTGAAGTGCATAGAAGAGTGTGGGTACATTCACAGGAGCATGGGGGAAAGAAGGTCAATGGAAGTACAGTCTTCCCAAAAGCACCCCTTTGATTAACCGCCCCTCCAGGTTCCATGTCATTATCATTATCCACAGAGATTTGCCAGGAAACTACTAAATGCCAAGCACAATGCCAGGAATTATAGGGGATGGAAAAGCATAGAAATTCTGCTCTCTGGGAAAAGAATGAGTAGGGAGATACATCTGGAAATATAACTGTGTCTTAAAGCATCATAGGGTCAACCAAGCAAGACATGGAGTCAGAAACAACCCTTCGAGATCCATGTTCCAAGTTCCCACACTGAGACAGGGAAAGAAGTTATTCACTCATTCATTTAATAGATATTTATTGAACATATACTATGGGCCAGACTCTGAGCTTGGCACTGGGATTGTAAAAATGCTCAATATGTAGTCCCAGCCATCAAAAAGCAATTGCAAGAGGGAAATGTATATAAATTGCTATAATACAGTGTGGAAAGTGTGGTGGTAGGTTATGTAGAGGATATTTTGGGAACCTAGCCTTCTTGAAGTAGTAGGGCCTTGAAGGATGAGTAGGAGTTAGGTGGGAGAAGGTAGTAGGGTAGAGACTCTTCAGGAAGAAGGTACAGCTTGAGCAAAGGTACAGAGATGAGAAATAGCCTGATATGTGCAAAAGAGCTGCAAGCAGTTTGCTGTGGCTGGAACATGAAATTTGAGGCAGAGAATAATGAGATATAATGCTGCAGAGAAAGGAATAGCCGTGGCATGCACTGATATCTCATGCTATGGTGCTTGGACTTGAACCCAAAGGGTAGAAGTTACAAGCTCAAATGCCTGAAGGAGTCAGGGAAATAATGAAAAGGAGTAAAGTGAAGTGTACCACATGTCCCATTTAAAGCTCCAACTCTTAGCATTTGGAAATTTAGAGCAGTGTGGCCAGAGTCTTCATTTTCTGAGAAAAGCTGATAATCTGAATTTTTAGGTGAAATCTCCACATTTTACATTTCAGCAACTGATCAAAAATTCTAAATGTCACCAATCAAAATAATTTTTAACACTGGGAAGACTGCTGAAACAAATTTGAGAGCCAGATCCAATCAGCGAGCAGCTAATTTTCAACCTGTAGAAGAAAAGAAGCCATTGGAGGATATGAAGGGGGTCGGGGGAATGACAGGGTCAAAAGTGTGGTTTAGACAGACCATGCTGGGAGAAATGTATTAGATGGATGGGGGTGGCACGGAAAATACACAACAAACTCAACCAGTGATGGATGAGGCCTGAATTAGGAAGAGATAAAGTAGTGCATTCAATACTATTTAGAAGGTCAAATATTTAGGACCTGGTGAGAGATTAAATGCTGATTGGAAAGGAAGCAAAGTTGATTTCCAGACCTAACCTGGGTACTTGAGTACATGGATAGAGAGCACAGGAGAAAGAGCAGGCTAGTTCCTACCTTAATATCCTCCTTGGTAAGCCGGGGCCAAGCCACCTTTTCCTTCCATTTCCTCACAAAGCAAGTAATGGAGCGGCCAGAGCGCTTATCTTGGGAGTCCTGCCAGATAGAAAACCTCATTCTTAGGGTCCGAGGTTTAAAGCGAATCTCCCATTTCCCAGGCAGCCTTCCCATCCAAACCTTACGGTCCCACCCCACCCTTACCTTGGAGTTCACTTTGGCATAGAACTCAATCTCATTGTACAACTCCACTCCATCTGCATTCTTGCAGCTGAGGAAGAAATGCAGCTCAGATGCAGGAGGCTGAGTGTGGGGGCATTAGGAGAAGGGAAAGTTTTCCCGGAAGCCAGGTCTTTCAGAGAGGGGTGCATTACCTAAACACAATGCGGTGGTCTTCTAGGAGCACATGGACGTCAGTGCTGTCCTCAACACAAAACTCCATGAACACATACTTGGGCCTGTCGTACCACAGGGTCCGGGCATGCTGCCTGAAGAGGAGTTGAGGCGGGGCTTCATAGGGGTGGGAGAGGGAAGACTGAGGGCATTTGAGAAAGATGGGAGGAGGGGAAAATGCAGCCCTGTCAAAGTGGAGCTAAATGAGACAGAAGCGGGTGGAAGGGGAGTGACTGGAGTGGGTGTGTGTGGTGAAGGTGAACCTGGGGACAACAAAAGTGTGAGAATAGAGAGGTAGGGAGTTATGGAGAACATCGAGGTCACACACTGCCCCTCGTCACCCCAAAGTTACAGATACCTGGGGCCTGTGGTTCCCATGGTACCTCGCAGAACTTGGAGCGCCCAGAAAATGTGGGACAAGAAATCTCCACAGCAAAGGGCGGCCGGAAACACTCACCGTGCCATGGCGGCTCCCGCTGCCCGGTGGCATTTGGAGTCTGAGGCAAGGACTGCTATCTTTAGATCCTTGGGACGCCCCCAGCAGCTGCTTCTCCTTATACGGTCGGGGGAAGGGTTTAGAGGCCAGTGGGATACGGCTCTACCGTCAAGGGGGCCGCACTCGGGAGAGACTGTGGGAGAGCATAATCCTTGCAGCCCTTTAGATCTTGGAGTCTCCAGAAATGTACAGATTAGGAAGGGATGACACACCCACTGGGACCAGGGCCACGGCCACACTATACTTGATACACACGGAATGACTATTCCAGCTTCATTCACCTGTTTATCAATGCTTAGTAAACTCAGTGCCTGATTCACAATAAGGTGCTCCATAAAAAATTATTGGCCCGAATTAAATCCCATGGGAAGGCCCGCCCTCGGTGACGTCTGCAACTCGGTGACGTCTGCAACTCGGTGACGTCTGAGTCCTGCCCACCCGCTCCTCGGGTTTCCAGGAAGCGCGCCGTTGCCATGGCAGCAAGGGGGCGCGGCTGACGTGCGGCGTCGTTTCCGGGAAAATGGCGGCTGTCGAAGCAGCTGCGGAGCCGCTAACGGTGGTGGCGGCCGTTGGACTAAAGGCAAAGAACGAAGAGGAGGAAGAAGAGTCGCTGCCACCGTTCGAGGCGGTGCGCTGGGCCCCGGTGGGGGCAGTGGCGGAGGCCGGGCCTGGGGCGACTGCATTTTCAGAAGAGGCGGCGGCCGAGGAGCCCGGCCCGACCCCGGGCTCCCCGCCCGACTCGCCTGGCCGGACGCTGCGGCGGCTGCGGGCGGAGCGGCGGCGGCTGGACTCGGCGCTGCTTGCGCTGTCCTCTCACTTTGCTCAGGTGCAGTTCCGCTTGCGCCAAGTGGTGCGCGGGGCGCCGGCGGAGCAGCAGCGCCTCCTGCGCGAGCTCGAGGACTTCGCCTTCCGCGGCTGCCCTCACGTCCTGGGTTATGGGGAGCCCGAGGACACCGCCAGCGACGAGGCCGACGGGCTGCTGGAGATCCAGCCACGGTTGCGGGGCGAGGACCAGGTGAGCAGCTGGGGCTAGGCCCGGAGGGATATGGGAATGGGATAGGGTTGGGTGAGTGGCGATGCAGAGGAGAATGAAGGTAGCTGGAGTGAGAAGCCGACCGTTCGTGCGTCCGAGACAAAGACTTAGACAAGTGTGCGGGGCCCGCCGAAGGACAGGAACCTGATTGTGAGAGGTGTCCGGTGTGATGACATGAAGGGCAGAGGAGCAGTGAGCGAAGATAGTATTCAGAGGGCAACAGAGCGAGCAACCGAAGCAATGCTGCTCTCGCTCACTTTGCTGTCACCTCATAAAGTAAGTGCTGGTACCTTTGCTGATAGAGTGCCTCGACCCTGTGGATGGGGAAAATTGGCTAGTGAAGGGCAAGTGAATTGGAATCCATGAAAATTTAGGTCTACTCTCTGCCCCTGCTTTCCTGGAATCTAGAGAATCTTTAATCTTTAGACTCGTCTGAGTGAGAGCTCTGGTGAACAACAAATTAAAAGAAACACAACTCCTGATTTTATGAATTTCCTAATTATGGTATTTTATAACTCCTTCCCCATCCTGCTTAATAAATAAGTATTCTAAATGAGGTCCCTTTGGTAACAGACATGATCTATTCACTTAGCCTACCCCAAGAAGTTATGAGAATCTATATACCACACCCAGTGAATGTTTTCTTATAGTCTTTGAATGTTTTCATACAACTCTCTGGAAGTGCACAGTTGTACATAGGTGTAGAAGAGACTCACCATCTTTTCTCCACCTTTTTATTTTTCAAGTTACAACCTAAATGTGGCTTTCTTCCCACTTAAGTTGGTTTAAACCAAGAAGACTTATCAGTAACAGATACTGAACTGTTTATTTTAATCTGAAATGTTCCAGCACAATCCTGTGTTTACTGTTCCACCCTTCTCTTCACATACCCACAGCTCCTCAAGGAGCAGGCATCTCAAATTGCCAGACATTTAAGGAATAGAAAGGATAGAAAGAATTATTGTGGCCAGGCCCTGTTCAGGGGTGAGGAGCACCAAAGGTTCCCTGTGGATGTGGTGCTCTTTTGGTTGTTCATTTCACTTTTAGAGACAGTACAGCAAAAAAAGAAAAACAGTGCAGTGCTCAAAAACACCTAACAAGCAGCCATAATCTTGTGTGTATATATTGACACATGAACAGATAGTGCCAAAGTGGAGGGTATGTGTGAACCAAATGATTTACTTATCAGTTCCAGATATTTTTAACCAGTATTTTATTCCATTTCATACTGGAAGTTATTTTTTACTTCCTGCCTTTCACCGGAACTCATCATTCTGACCTATTAAACTTGTTCACTCACACTCCAATAAACAGCATACTAGAACTACCATGGCAAGTGACAAGAGTTCAGCAGACATTCTCATGAAAACGGAATCAGGATTTATGACTGGTTTCTTTCTTCCTTGGCTTCATAAAGTTGGGATACAATGAAAACACAAAGTTTATCCAGTTCTTGCTCCTTGGGCTGATTAGACAACTTCCTCCATAGTTCATTATAGCATTCTCCCCTATCCAAGGGGAATATAATCCAAGGCCCCCAATGGATGCCCAATAATATTTGGATAATATCAAACTTATATACTACGTTTTTTCCTATACTTACATACCTATGTTAAAGTTTAATTTATAAATTAGAAACAATAAGAGATTAACAACAATACCTAATAATAAAATAGGACAACTATAACAATATACTACAATAAAAGTTATGTGAATGTCTTTGGACCATTAGGAAGTAAAATAAGGGTTACCTGAACACAAGCACTACAATACCGCAACAATCAATCTGATAACCAGAATGACTACTAAGTGACTAGTGGACAGGTGGTGCATACAGCGTGGATACCTTGGTACTCTAGACAAAGCAGTGATTCAGACCCACATTTCCTCACGCTGCTCAGAACGGTGCACAATTTAAAACGTATGAATTATTTCTGGAAATTTCTATTTAATATTTTTGGACCTCAGATGACCGCAGGCGACTGAAACCACAAAAAGCGAAACCATAGATAAGGGTGGACTATGAATTTGTAATGTTGTTTTCTACCAGATTCAGTTCAGTAACATAAAACAAATGTGTATTGAGAGCTAGGCACTGTGCGAGGCCTTTAGGGTACTAAGTCAAGGTGTTCATAGACTGGGGGAGATAGAATCCCAATCAAATTACTTGAGCTAAAGTAGAAGTGTGTACAAAACGCAGAGGGGTAAATGATGCCTGGGGAACTTGAGGAAACCTCTTAAAGGATAGCTAGGCCTCTTGGGGGAGAGGCACAGCGTTCTAAGGAAAACCAAAAGATTGAAGGGGGAATATCCTGAGAGAAGGCTTCTTTCATGTTGAATAAAGCTAAAGCAAGAGGATTGCTTTTTAAATAGCTCGAAAGAAACTTAATTTGTTTTTCATCTGTTCTCTTTCATACCTTACTTCTGGAGGGCTTGGTAAGTACCATTTTAAGGTTAAATTTAATATCCTATAGGCTTCTAGTTTAAAATGCAGCCTTACACATGCATGATTTGCTGGGTTTGCTTTGCTTTGTTTTTGATACTCAAGAAAGGCATAGAAGAACCAGTGTTTGAGTATACATTAGCAAGACTTCGCCACTCTGAAGGGATTTTAATCATTTAAATGCAGAAGCTACCTGGTGGCCAACAGTGAGAAAAGTAGTCACTGCTCAGGGAAACTTACCAGACATTTTTTTTTAAATATTCTTACCTTCTCACCCCCATTATTTGACTATGAAGTTTTTTTTACCGCCCCAGGCATCTGCATTTATTCTTTTGATTCTTTTGATTTTGTAATACATTGGAGGGGTTTTGAACCTTTAAAAAACTGGTTTTGTTATGAAGCCTTTATCTAAACCCTTTCCTCCAGATTCTCTTGCAAAATTTGGCTGCAGAAAATATTCAGTTGTTCTGTGGTAATTGGCTGTGGAGGACAGCATGTCTAATTGCTGAGAGGCTGTCTTGGCTAAGATAAATTGTCTCAATCCTAACCAGACCTTTGGAAAAAAAAAAAAAAGCAGTCGTAACAAAAGGCCCCATTGTGTTCATATCCTATTTCCAATGAGGGGTAAATACTTTCTTAAAGAAAGCACAGATTTAATAAATTGCCCTGAAGAAATAATTACTCATTTTGAACCTATCTTATAAATTCCATATTTCATCTGGATTATTTGGAAACATTTTATATTTTACTAGTCATCGTTGGCTTTAGATGATTCTAAATGTTCTCTGAATTTTCCTTTTCCTATGAAATAAACCTAAGTATTTTTTCATCTTAGAGTGAGCAGGAGAAACGGGAACGTCTGGAAACCCAAAGGGAGAAGCAGAAGGAACTGATACTGCAGCTGAAAACCCAGCTAGATGACCTGGAAACCTTTGCCTATCAAGAAGGCAATTATGACTCCCTCCCACAGTCCATGGTCTTAGAAAGACAGCGGGTGAGTAGACAACAGGCATCTCCACCACTACCTAAGGTTATCTTGTTCCTTTCAGCGTTTACAGGACATTCTTTCCTAGCTTGTTTGCTCTTGGCCTTACTGAGAATTCCTTCGCTGGCCCAGATCGAAGGGAAATTTTACTATTACATGGGACCAGTCTTTATTCACACATGGAAACACAAGTTCCAAAGATTTATAATATGATGACTGAGCTCTTTCTTTTTGGTAGTTATTAATAATAGTAGTACTATATAATATTAACAATACAACTTTCTTTTATTTGATCACTAAAACAGTTCTACTTGGGCACATCATACAATTTAAACTAGCTTTTCTTCCTCACAACCAGTTGGTAACTATTCTAGGAATCCAGACTGACATTAATGCTGTATTTATTTAAGCAACACCTGGATAGATAGGTAAATTTGCTGGTAGAAATACAGCTACAGCCTCCCCTACATGTTTCTCCCTGAGATGTGGCTGTTTCTATAGCTGGACTGGAGTTAATTATCTAGATTTCCTCGTTCCTAATATTATCACGAGGATATTTTGGCTTTAATGTACCTTGATGTTTTATAAAGGTTTTTCATTGGAAGAAGGAATGAGAAGGACTAGAACTAAGAAAAATTAGGATTTATTCCCTTGAAGGCCTTGGGAGAAGCTAAGAATGAGGCTTTTTGGGCCATCAGCCACTTTAGATTATTCACACTGTTGTTCTCTTGAGTGAAACTTGCCTGGCTTGGTGGAACATTTGCAGGGAGAGGAGCCATTTCTGTCAGTGAGGAACCAAGGATTCTTGTTACTCTCAGAGAAGAGAAGGGTCTCTCCTCACCGTGATCAGCAATTGCTTCATTTTCTCCGATGAATTTGGAAGCTCTCTGTATCTTTGATTTCTGTTTAAGGGTAGAAGGTGTACTCATAAAGATTCCCCTTCCTAACTCTCTCCCTGAAACTTCCAAAAGGTGTGCTCATTGCTTGTGGTTTTTATAGGTGATCATAGATGAGTTAATAAAGAAACTGGACATGAATCTGAATGAGGACATCAGTTCACTGTCCACTGAAGAGCTTCGACAGCGTGTGGATGCAGCCGTGGCTCAGATCGTCAACCCAGCCCGAGTGAAAGAACAGTTAGTTGAGCAGCTGAAAACTCAGATCCGAGACCTTGAGATGTTCATCAACTTCATCCAAGGTCAGAGGAGCAGGTGGGAAGAGGAAAGTTGACAGACGTTACGATAATTCTATGTATTCTGAGTACTAATATCTGAAAGCACCAATCTTCATGTACTGTTTATGAAGTTTGATCAGTCAATAAGGGAGTCAGCATGGTAGAGTAGAAAGAACATGGATTTTGGAACTGGGTAGTTAAAATCCCAGCTCTGCCACTTACTGGCTTCATGTCCTTGGGCTGGTTCCTAACCTATTTGGTCTTACTCTCCTCACCCATAAAATGATTCATGTTTCCTTCAGCAAATATTTATTGAGCCAGCAACTATATGCCAGTCGCTGTTCTACACACTTAAATAAGATATATTTGTGAAAGTTTTGTCATGTGGTAGGCACTAGTAAATATTTTTCCTTTAAAAATCTGCCATAAAGAGGCTAAATAAGTATCTCTTCTTTGTAACTTCTGATTACAGATGAAGTAGGGAGCCCGCTGCAGACAGACAGTGGACACTGTGATTGCAAAGCCAATGGGAAGATAGAAAATGGCTCCACCAGAACAGGCAGCAGTAGACTGCCTCCAGGAAACAGTAAACGTGAGTAAACAGATTAGGCAAATCTATAGAGTCAGAAAGTAGATTAGTGGTTGCATAGGGCTTGGGTTGGGGAGAAATTGTGAATGGGAAATGCTAATGGTACAGGGTGTTTAGGTGGGATGTTGGTTACACAATTCTGTGAGTATACTAAAAAACCACTGAACTATATACTTTAAGTGGGTGAATTCTATGGTATGTGAATGATATCTCAATATAGCTGTTAATTAACCAAAAAAGGGGAAGTCCAGCAGCATCCTTAACCAAAATAACTAAGTCCAGTGACATCCTGGGTGGCTCTGGGCTTCATGTGGAACCCATACATAACTCAGAAGCAAGACTTGATCTCAGCTTGTGGCTTGTTGAATGTACTTCTGTGTCATTGTGGCCCTAACTAATGAGCCATTATGTTTTCTAAACAGAAAAGGCAGAAGATGTGAAGAGAGTTCGAGAGACAGGGCTGCACCTGATGCGGCGAGCACTGGCAGTGCTCCAGATCTTTGCTGTTAGTCAGTTTGGTTGTGCCACGGGCCAGATCCCACAAACTCTGTGGCCAAGGGGCCAGGCTGACAGGGACTACTCTCCCTTACTGAAGAGGCTAGAGGTGTCAGTAGACAGAGTGAAGCAGCTAGCCTTAAGGCACCAGCCACATGACCACGTCATCACCTCTGCCAACCTCCAGGACCTCTCTCTGGGAGGCAAAGACGAGCTGACTACTGCTGTGCGGAAGGAGCTAACGGTGGCTGTGAGGGACCTTCTGGCCCATGGATTATACGCCACCTCACCAGGGATGAGCCTTGTGATGGCCCCCATTGCTTGTTTGCTGCCAGCCTTCTCCTCGGCCCCTGAAGCCATGCACCCTTGGGAGCTTTTTGTAAAGTACTACCATGCTAAGAACGGCCGTGCTTATGTGGAATCCCCAGCCCGGAAGCTCTCCCAGTCCTTCGCCCTGCCTGTTATGGGAGGCAATGTCGTAACACCCAAGCAGAGCCTACTGACAGCCATCCACATGGTGCTGACAGAGCACGACCCTTTTAAGCGCAGTGCAGACTCAGAGTTGAAGGCCTTGGTGTGCATGGCATTGAATGAGCAGCGTCTCGTGTCCTGGGTGAACCTCATCTGCAAGTCAGGGTCGCTCATTGAGCCCCACTACCAGCCCTGGAGCTACATGGCACACACAGGCTTTGAGAGTGCCCTCAACCTGCTCAGTCGCCTCAGCAGCCTCAAGTTCAGCCTCCCTGTAGACCTTGCTGTGCGCCAGCTCAAGAACATCAAAGATGCCTTTTAATGGGAATGCCCTGGCCCTACCCCACCACCTTGCTCAGTGAGGAAAGATGGTTAGTCTTCAGAGTGTGGAGAAAGGAGTAGGAGGAAGGATTAAAGACGTTTTCCCCAACCAAATGATTGCAAAGTCTCATTTCCCCACCAGCGAGGCATCTCAGAAAGAAATTCTGAAGACTCTCCTGTTTAAAGGTTCTTCCCTAGTGTATAACCACAGTGTACATGTGGCACATAAATCAGTCATGGCACACAATTAATGCACCAACTCCTCATGCCATGTCTGACTTTCAGAAAACCCAGATTGCACTAACCATTCTCTTTATGACTGTGAGTGACAATATGAATGAGTTGTTGGTCCTGGAAGACATTTGTCTTGAGGCTCCTGTTGGGAGCCAAGGTCAAGTGAGGCTATGTATATTCAGTAGCTGCCTCTAAAACTAGGAATGGGAATATTCTGAGGACACTGTTTCTAAGGGAATTAACCACAAGTTGATTTTAATATGAGCCCTTTTTCATGTAGAGGTAAGAACTGAAATCTGTTCTTGGCAAGGTGGTCCTCTTCTCACGGCACAGACGATGGTCTTTTGGTTTTGGAGCTGGTTGTTTATAAGGAATGACAACCATTGTCTGGTACCATGTCCTCTGGCAAGTAACCTTTTCTCTCTGCACCTCCCAACGAGACTCTGATAATCTCAGAAGTAGACATGTTAGAAGTATACTTCTTGAATCATTGTCACCCGAGGCAAGTGTGAAAGGAAAACCGATCAGTGACCAGCAGGCAACTCCTTCCAGGGCTGTGACTCCTCTTGTCCTGGAGGCTGGATGATGGAGGAGGTCTGATCATGAGATAAATACTACAGAGCTGGGGAAATAAGACAGGTCAGTGTTGACAGACAAGGGACTAAACACTTCATTGTAAAACTGACTCTAGAGTGGTCCTATTTGGTTTTCAGTATTTCAGCCTTTTTAGTTGATATTTGTCATTCAGCCTACATACGGCTCCAGGACTGACCAAAGATGGGCAAAGTGTATCACTTTCTGGAAAACCAAATGGGCTCCCAACACTACTGATTCAGCATTATGTCATATATTAAATTGCCAGCTGCACTTTGTGTCTGCACTATTGTGTAGTGCATTTTACCTTAAATTTTTTTAGCAACATGTTATTTAAGATGTATTATTGATAATTCATTAGAATTAGTTCTCCATCTGTGTGAAACAGAATAAATGTAAAATGCTGTGAAAAAAGTGATATATGTGTGATTGCTAATAAAATCCTAGTAATTTGTATAGATGCCCTACAAATATTCAGAGACCCTTGGCTTTGGCTGTAAGTCTTGTCTGGGCATTATCAGGCCATTGGATCCAGATCATTTCTTTGAGCTATGTCTAGCTCCTGGCCTTTCTGCCTCTTCTCTGCCCTCTGCCCAAGATCAACTCAGCTTTGGTGGTGGTTTTTTGCCCCCTGAGTAAATTCACTAAAAAGTGCCCTGTCTCACCCAGGCCTCCAGTCCCATCCCCACAGCAGCCACCACACATGCCACTTTTGGAAATGGCACTTATAAATCTATTTGGATATCATTTAGGTTGGGTGACAACTGCTATAGCCATATGGCATAGTCCTGGGTCACCCCAGTATTATCTTTTTTAATCCTCAAAGACTAATTTGTATTAAGGTTTTGTGCTAGCATCATGGGAAGCATTTTTGTATGTGTCATCTTAATTTTCACTAGTAAGGCAGGACAATATTATCCCCATTTATAGTTGAGGAAACTAAACTGCAGAAAGCTGAATATTTTGTTTGGGTTTACATGATGAGAGAGCTGGGATTTGAATTCCAATTGCCTGAATCCATATTCTAGGTACATCAACAGCCTATTTAATGTTACTTGTCATGGTACCTCACTGTATCATGCTGCTGCTTGATCTTTTGTTCCTCTCCCTCCTTTCTCAAAAGTAAGATCTATCTATAGAACATATGGCTCCACTCCAGACCTGAATTGGAATCTGTTGGGTTAGAGATGCATCTTTAATAAGCAACCCAAGCAATTCTGATGCACACAAAAGTGTGAGGGGCAACTGAAGAACTGAGGCTGGTTCTGTTAGGGAGTAGATGGAAAGGGACAGAAAAGATTTAAAAGACAAGGCAAAATTCACAAGATTTAGTTACTAATTTTATTTAGAGTTTGTGAGAAGAGTCCAAGGCAATTATTAGATTTCAGGGTTTGGTTTCTGTCTTTTAAGGAAGCAACAGCAAAAGAGGCAGAAGCAGATATGGAGGCTGGGAGAAGACAGTGGAGGTGGAAATGGACAAGGTAGTATGGTATGGTGGAAAGAGCACTGGGTCTGGAATGGGGAGACCTTGCTCTGCCTCACCAACTGTGACTTTGCTGCTCTAGAACTGTCCTCTCATCTTCGAGAGGCCAGAGTAGATGATTTCTGAGGCCCCTTTCAACTCTAAAATGTCATATTCCAAATTAAAGAAGAAAATGTTTTAATTGACCGTAGAAATATAAGTACGTAATTAAGGTGCTGAACTGTTGTAATGGGGTCCCGATGGCTGCAGGGGAAAGAAAATGGTCCCTGGAGAGCTTTGAGAAAATTGATGAAATCCCGACTGGTCCCACAACTTGCCCAAGATCAATCCTATAGATTTTTTGATGTTCAGATGAGCAAAAAAACAGTAAGATGGTTTCTCTCTCTTGAACTTGGAAGATAAAGAACCATCTAAAAACACTCCTGATGGGAGTGATGGGAAATAATTCTCGTTTGAAAGCCAACTAGACCTGAGTTCAAACCTAGATTTGAATCCCATCTATGCTACTGATCAGGCTCAACCTCAGACAGAATCTCAATTTCTTCATGTCTAAAAGGAAGAAAAATAGGCTGTTGACTTACCCAAAGTGCCTAGCACAAGAGTAAAATGCTCAAGTATGGTGACAGGATAAACAGCATGGGCTCAGAAGGCCTGCTTGAGTCTGTGTCCCTGCTTCACCACTTACTAGCTGTAGACTTTGGGCAACATAATCTCTCTAAACCTCAGTTTCTTCAACTGTAGAAAGGAAATAATAGTATCTATCTCCTAGTGTTGTTATGAGGATCAAGTGAAATACGTAAATATAGTAACTAACTAGACTTAGCATAGGATAAGCAGCTACTATCACCATCATCATCTTTCACCACCAATACTGCTAGTCTGTAAGTCTGTAACTAGACTCTAAATGGCGGAGGCAAGTATCCTTGTTTGATTGATCTTCGTCCCTCCTTCCTTACACCTAACAGTTCACACAGTGGTCACTAAATATTGTGCTATTTTGTTAACTTCTTTCAAGGCCAGAAAAGTAAATTTCAAATTGTGTGACCCTCCCAGCGTCAGAGAAAGGAACTACAACCACAGGGCAGCGAAGCAGCAGATTCAAAAGGCTGAGCGCTTTCAAGCCTTGAGCTTCCCACTGTACGCTAAAGACGACTCTTTGGCCTTTGTCAATTGCTGGAGCTACCAATAAAATTTGATTTGAACAAATGAACAGCCAGGCCTTGCTTTCCCACAATAGCTTCTTCCGCCCCCAATCCAGAGTCTGAGCACCACGCAAGAGGCGGGGCGAGGCCTGAGGGGCGGGACCGGAACTGAGATCATCTTGCTCCGGGGTGAAAGGTTAGCGGAAGAGTGGTTCTTTCCTTTCTGCTGTAGGCCCGAGTGGCTGATGTCGGTAAGTGGAGGCTTGGGGAGGGTCTTAAAATCCGCCGCCATCTGCGGCCTGGGGGTCGAGTTGCGGGGCGGCGACGGGTACTTACGGTTCCTCGGTATGTAGCGGCTTCGTAGCGGATCATGTCCTGGGAGCAGGGCCCGCAGAACGGGGCCAAGACGACAGTGAGCGTAGCCTGAAGTTCCGGGCTGGCAGCCTGCGCTTGCGGATTTCTGAGCGACCTCTTTTTATCTGCAGAAATGGGCAAGTTTATGAAACCCGGGAAGGTAGTGTTAGTCCTGGCTGGACGCTACTCCGGACGCAAAGCGGTCATCGTGAAGGTATCAGTCTCGCGAGCTTTTATACGGCATTTCCCAAAAATCTGGCCGGTTTCGGAGGGCGGGCACTCTTGGAATTCAAGAACTAGTTTTGGGACATGAACTACTGAGCATTGCAGGTGGGGATAGGGGTGAGGGCGTAAGGGCTTTTGGAAGAGAAAGAAGAAAAACAAACGTGTTTTGAATTGGGCAGCTAATAGAACGCGTCCTCCACGAAAAAGGCTTTAAATAATTGGACAGTGTTTATTGAACGCTTGTTTGGTTCCTGGCCGATTGCCTTACAAGTATTTTCATGTCGAATCCATAGGGGTTTTCTTTTCTGCTGCTAAGGTTTAGATTTGTTCAGTAATTCACCAGAGGTCAAACAGGTAATAAATGCTGCAGCGGGGATTCTGTAAAAAGAGGAGAAATGGTTTCTGTTCAAAATGGTCACTTAGCATATTTTAGCCCTTTCCTCTTTGTCTTCTGCCTACATCTTTCAGCTTCTTGAGATGTCCCTAAGCCCTGGCCCCAAACAGCAGTGCTTTTGGCTGTTTTAGGGACACCGATGTACCCCCGGTTCCCTTTCCCCCATCTACCTGAGACTGGTTTCCAGAGTTAGGCTGCCAGTTTTGGAATCCTGCCTCTACCCCTTACTAGCAGTGCAATCGTGGAGGAAGTTAAGAATTTGGCACACAGCAAGCACTTCATAAATGTTAACTTATTTTTAAATCTCTTACCCTCCCAGGAGCCTCTCCAGAATCTTCCTGGTGGGAATGAACACTGCCCTTACCCCTACTATTTTTTGGGCACCTGGCATAGCACTTAGTGTCTGCTTTGTGGGTTTTTTTTCTGTACAATAGTGGGTTTCAGAGACCTGGGGGTGAGGTTATCCTTTTTAAACATAAACCCACCTACATCTAGCACAGGCCCTAATCGAGCCCTCAGTTGATAACAAATATAATTCTTGCTCATTCAGAACATTGACGATGGCACCTCAGACCGCCCCTACAGCCATGCTCTGGTGGCTGGAATTGACCGCTATCCCCGCAAAGTGACAGCTGCCATGGGCAAGAAGAAAATTGCCAAGAGGTCAAAGATCAAGTCTTTTGTGAAAGTTTATAACTACAATCACCTCATGCCCACAAGGTAAGCATTACAAGAATGGGAATAAAAGTCACTTTATTTCTTTAACCCCTCTCTGCACTGCTGAATAAGGAGACAACCGTGTTGCTATTCCAGTGTGGGGAAGAAACATCGTTTTCTTTTTGTCACTTATAAAGTGGTTGTGGTTTCTAGTCGTACCTCTTTCATCCATCTTGGAGCCATGTTCCTATCATTTTATGTGGTGATTGTGCTAACTTGTGGAGCAAGATTGAAAAATCTTTCCCAAACTTGCTCTTTAACTGTCTCTTTCACCTGAAAATTCTTTGTGCTGAATAAAGATTTGTTTCATTTGTTTGCATCCACAGTAAACACAGGAATAGGATCTGGCCTGCCCTCTTCCATCCTTTCACTCTCAAGGATAGTTATTACCGGCTTTCACAAATGGTGAACAAATGAAAGCAAGTCTCCCTCAGTTCCACTTGAATGCTGGGCCCTTTAGCTTCTGGCCTTTCAGAGTATTGCACAGCACATAAACTATCTCAGTAGGAGGGTCGAAAAGAAATACAAGATTTGAAAGAGTCCTGAACAATAATTAGCAAAACCCAGCAGCACGTGCCTTAAAGTTCTCTCTTGGGACTTCACATTTACACTTGGTTTGTTGACCTAAAATAGCAGAGCAGTTTCTCAGGTGTTGGAAAGTGATGAGATTGAGGCAACTAGCCACCCAGGTTTTGCAGTGTCATATAATGAGACTCTGAGCCTGTGTAGGCAGAATTTAACAGCACTAAATACAATGCCTCTGAATAGAAAGCTAGCCACCCACTGTGATCAAAGTAAAGAAAATGTAATAAAGTGATGGTTCTTAGCTAGAAAATGAGTAAATCTATGTCACTGAGTCTGTTAACATTGGGGATTTCCAAGGAATATCATCAGGACTTGGGGTAGCTTTCGATGGTTGATCCTGTGGAATCAGAACCTAACACCCCAGTGTCCCAGAAGGACTTAGGTGGCTGTGTGAAGGCCCTGGCAGCATACGGGCTGATGCTACCTCCCCACCATTGTCCCCAGGTACTCTGTGGATATCCCCTTGGACAAAACTGTCGTCAACAAGGATGTCTTCAGAGACCCTGCTCTGAAACGCAAGGCCCGACGGGAAGCCAAGGTCAAGTTTGAAGAGAGGTAAGTGGGCTTTGGTGGTGGGTGTTACAGTATGGTTTTACTAATTTCTCATGAAGGGAATTTTATCTCTTTGTTCCTTTTCTCAATGATGTCCCTTTTTTCCCTTCAAGGTACAAGACCGGCAAGAACAAATGGTTCTTCCAGAAGCTGCGGTTTTAGATCTTTTTTGTTTCAGTCATTAAAAGTCCAAAAACTACCCCTTTGTCTGTTGTATGTATTATTAATCTGGGAAAGGAGAACGGTCATAAGAAGAGAGACAATGGTTGGGTGAGGGGCTGTGGGAAAATATAAAAGTTAATTTTGCCTTTGTGAGACTTCCAAGGACTATGGTCCTTGGCCTGGTAATCCTTTAATGATCTGACTGCTCTCAATAGGTAAAGTGATCAGTACAACTGTACTGCTTCCCAAAAAAGCTATTCCTGGCATTTTTAGATGCAGAATTTTTTGGCATCCCTGGCTTTGGCTCTGCGTAACTAGAGAACCTGAGCCACCCCTCCCACCCACCTCCTTGGACAACCAAAGGCCCCTTCAAGTGAGCACTGGCTACTTCGGATTGAGAACTACTAACCTGAAGTTCTCAAACCTTAGCACTGGTCGCTTGTCAAGCCGGAGTGCCAGAGTCCCACCCTTTGACTTAGATTTAGTTGGTAAGAATTGCCAACGAGTCTGGTGAAACTGGTCCTCCAATGAGGACCACACTAGATGATACTGATGCAGGCCCAGAGCAGCCATTCCTAGTGGGACCAGGGAGAGGTCCCAAACAGACTGGCAAGAAGGGGTGATTCTTGGAGCTTGGGATGCTTGTGACCCTGTTTTACTGATAAGACCAACTGAGCTGCTGCTAAGCTGCTAGATGGAACTAGGATTCAGTCCTATATTTCCAAGCCTTGCACTTGGTACACTTCCACCCAGGATGGGGGGAGGGAGAGGGGAATAGAAAGGGGCTCAGTAAGTTATTGGTGTAAAAACCTGTGTGCTTTCATTTGGCTCCTCACAAGTATGGAGCATCTCTTGAGAAACTTAAGTAGCTTGTCAAGTCACAAATGAAACCGAATTTAAACCCTTCTTTGACAAAAAATTCAAGTTCTTTCCACTCTGCCTCAAGCCCCTAGTTCAAATAATGTCCAACTAGGTCTGTTTACACACTTATCTTCCTAGAAGTGTGACCTTAGGCAAGTTTATATATTTCTGTGTCAGAAATTTAGAATCTTATCTGTAAAATGGGAGAATAGAACCAAATTTACAGGGTTATTGTGAAGATTTGAGTTTAATTCATGCAAAGCAGAACCAGTTTTGGGCAAGACACCTTTCAATAGATGCTATTACAATTTTGTGAACTTGATGAAGGGGCTCTATCTTCCTGGTGCCATTTGTCATTCAATTGTTTTATCAATGTCTGCATGTGCCCGCCATCATTCTGGGCTCTAGGGAAATATCCATTAAGACAGCAGACAAAATTCTACCAATGGGGTTCTGCTGGGATTGATAGGCTGGGCATGAATGGTTGGGGCCAGAATTCAGTTTGCAGTTAATAGGGTAGCTTACCTTGAATCCTCTGCTAGATGAAGTCTGCCAGACCAGGAAGGCCCCTCCCAGGGGCGGGGAAACCAGTTGGGGGCGTGTGCATCGAAGGGCAGGGATTTCACTGAAATGAAAGCGGAAGCAAAGAGCCAGCACGCAGAACTGCCAGGATTACCTTTCAGGTTCTGGGAGAGATCAAAGCCGCTCGGGAGAAACAAGTTTAGGGTGGGCTCTGCCACTTTGTGTCCAGCTCTGAATCCTCGGCGCTTGCCAACCAGTTCCCAGGCCCATGTCAGTGACTCAGGATGCCGTAAGTGAGGAGGTGGGTGTTGGGGGTGGGAGAAGCTGAGGAGCACTCCTCTTGGGTGGGAAACTGCAGGGCTCAGCGGTTAAGCCTCTCCCTGCCCATCTCTTAGAGCTGATGAGGTCTAAGGAGAAACCTGCTGGGATTTCCTCTTCCCAATGGTGTTAGTCCCTAACCTGTTGCCTCAAAGGCAATTCTATAACCTGCACCTCAGGAGCACATGAATTCCTTATGTGAATGTGCATTTTTCTGGGAGGAGACTCCATAGTTCTCATCAGATACTCAGGGTACTGTGGCCTGAAATGTTTGAGAATTGCTCTAATGACAATTCTAAACATTTAAGAAGTGCTCACACTCATCTCCTGAGATCTCCCCCAACAAATTCTTTCCCTTCTGCTTCCAACTGAGCTTAACCATGGGCCTTCCTCTGGGTCAGAGGAAGAAGTGTACCGCCTCTGAGAACTGACCTGCCTGTCTGCTGTGGTCCACCATTTCCTGACCAGCGCATGCCCCTACTCATGCTGGACTAAGCTCTGTGAGGACTGGTTCCCAGTCTAGCCTGTTCATCATTATTCCCCAGTGCCTAGTACTATTCTTGGCATGCAGGAGACAATGAACAGCTGTTGAGTGAATGAATCTCACCCCTCTCCAGTTTTTTCAGTCTTTCCTCCCCTGCTACTACCCCATTTCAAATATACTGATTTATTTCTCACTTGAACGTTTTTCATTTGCCCATCAAATATAAGAAGGAAGACCATAGGCTCTAGAGCCAACCTGCCTGGTTCCAAATCCTGGTTCTAATTAAGTGGCCCTGGGCACATTATTAGTCTCTCTAAAGTTTACAATCTAAGCCCCATTTTCTTACCTAAAAGATGGGAATGAAAGTAGTGCCTCACAAGAATACTTACCTGCAAGAATTAAACTAGATAACCTGTAAATTAATATAGTAAAAACTTAGCACACTGCTTGACACATACTAAGCACTCAGTATATGTTCATTATTGTTAATATTATTGCTAACCTCTTCAGAACCCCAGGACCATCTTGATTTACCCCCACCTCATGCCTACCTCTCAGCTAAAACCGCTCTTAAAGGACCTTTACATTTTAAAATGGAAGGAAGGAAGGTGGGTTTAGGAAACTTTTTATTTTTCAATCACACTAAATTCATTATTAAGAGACAACATTTATTAATAACATTGTGGTGTCTACCCAAAGTTTTTAATGCATTAATAAGTATCCTTATTTATGGATATTTATTAATGAATTAAAACTTTTTAAATCAACAGAATAGGGATCTTAATATAGTTTTAAATTTTGCTTTTTTGTCTTATTGTGAGCATTTTTCCACATATGTTTTTCATTAATATGTCTTTTAATTTTTACATAATATTTTATATTTATTTAGCTATTCCTCTGTTGTTGGACATTTCCTTCTTTTTGTTGTAAACAAGACTACAATAATAATCTTTGTACATGAACTTCTGACCATTTCCTTATGATAAGCAGGACTGGCTTTTTGTTGCTCAGTCTCAGTGGTCATTCTCATTCCTCATCGAAGCTGGCCTGTTAGCAGCATTTGGCAGAGCTGCTGGCCCCTCCTCCTCCTCCTTGAAACTCCTTCGTTCTACACACCTCACCTCTCCCTCGGGTTTCACTAGCCACTCCTCTGTACCTCCTTGTTCCCCTAACCTTAGTGTTGGATGCCCCAGAAATCAGCCCTTGGACCTCTTTTCTATCTACATCCACCCCTTGTTGCTCTCATTAAATTTTGTGACTTTAAATCTCTCTGCATGGATAATTCCCAAATTTATACTGTTAGCCTGAATCTCTTCCCTGAATGCTAGATCAGATCGGTAGAGACAACTGACACTATACATCTCTGCTGGGATGTCAGATAGGCACTTCATACCTAACATGTTCAAAATAGCCCCCTAACTTTCTACCCCAAATCACTTCCAGCCACAGTATTCCCCATTTCAGCAAATGTCTCTCCTTCCCTCCAGTTTCTCAGACCAAAAAGCTTAGCATTATCCCAGACTCCCCTCTTTCCTCTACACCCTATTTCCAATCCATTAGCAACTTTAGTCAATCTAGACTGCTCCTCACATCTTCCAATGCTGCCACCTGGTGCAAGCCACCAGCATCGTTCACCTGGACACTGTAATGGCCTCTTAAGTGGTCTCCCTGCTTGTGCCAACTTCTCACATCTCTCTATTCACACAACAGCCTGTTAACATTTAAGGCTGCCTATGGCTTCCCCTCACATCGAGTAAAAGGCCCTGAATGCTCCAACCCCGTTTCCTCTGTGACTTCATTTCCAACCAATTTCCCCTTGCTTCCTCTGTCCCAGCCACATTGGCCTCCCTGCTATTCTACAAATATACCTGACAAACTCCTACCTCAGGGCCTTTGCACTCGCTGTTCTCTCCGCATAGAACTGTCCTCAACATGTATACATGGCTCGCTCCTTCATCTTCAACTATATGATCAGATATCTCAGCGAGACCTATTCCGATCACCCTATTTAAAACTGTCCTCCAGCATTCTCTGTGCTCCTTTCCTTGCTTTGTGTTTGTAACACTTATCACTAACATAAGGTATATTTTGCTTATTTATTCTGCTTATTGTCTGGCTTATCCTCTAGAATGTGAACTTCATAAAGAAGTTTTGTCTGTTTTGTTTACTTCTTTGTCCCCAGAACCTAGAACAGGGCCTGGCAGATGGTAGATGCTCAGTAGCTAATTGTCGAATGAGTGAATGAGTAGGCAAGTGAACAGTGAGTAAATGCCTTTCTTGCAGCCCTATTTTGGCAGCTCCATTTCATCCCTCTTCCTGTTTGTCTGACACTGCCCAATCCTGGCCTGGCCCTGCTTATCTCTGACCTGCTTATCTTCTCTATTTCTTCTCTGCATTCCTCTGTCTCTCCTGACCTCTGACCACTTATCCTCAAAGATTACATTTTTAAAGCTGTGTCCTTCAGAGAGCTTTTCCATCCTCTTGGCTTTGACCATCACCAAATGCTGTTCTATCCCAGAGCCTTATCCGTCAAGTCCTCTTCCTGACCCTATGTGTCTTCAGTGGCCTTGGGTTTGATTTACTTTGACCCATTAGTTAAACTTGATGAATCTCTGGTTCCTCATCTATAAAAATGGGTCTTATTAAAATAGAAAACATGTAAGATAGCATTTATTATGTGCCAAGCACCACTGTTCCAAGCAAAATTATACACAGGTGGAAACTGCTATTATGCACATTTTACATGTGAGGAAAGAAAGGCACTGACTGGAGTTAAATAACTTGAAGTAGTAAGAGGAGCTGATGTAAGCCCCAGAGGTTTGGCCCCAGAATTCGTGGTCTTAACCGTTATGCTAAACCGCCTCCCAGTACTCCCGTGGTGAACATAGATAGCATGAGATTTTATCTTATGGGGTAGTGAGGTTCTAAACTCAGCGAGTAGGGCAGAAGAATGTATATAGTCAAAATTAACTTTAAATCATGAACTCGCTCCTTAAGTATCCAGAGTTTAAAATCTCTCAATGAGCTCAATGTAGAATAGATTGCAGATTTTTTTCCAAATGGACATTGGCTTGCATTTAGAAACCATGTTATCATGTTATGTAAATAAAGAGTCTGTACAGTGGAATTCAACTAAGTGACTACAGCCAGCCTGTGTTGTCCTTAAGAGGGTCCTGTAAAAGAGAAGTTTCAGTTGGGAGTTAGAGAAAGGATGGTCGTTTTGTGATACTTAAATGAGATGGAGTCCAACTGTGCCTGGCACTTTACAGGCCATCAATAACCACTGGCTCTCTTTCCTTGCTTGCTGGGTCAGTGGCATTATACCAAATTCTCAGACATCCAGGTCTGCAACCTGGCATCATCTCACCAGTTCGGTCCTCTCTGCCTCTTTGATACAAACATCCACAGAATCTGGGGGCTTTTCCTCATGAAATGTACTTCTCCACATGTGCTTCTTTGAAGCCACTGCTGGAGGCCCAAGTCAGCTCCTGTCAAATTAGTGGGAACTAGAACCACAGAGTCTGGGTTTGTTTTCCTCGCTCCACAATTCCTGCCCCAGTTCATCCTGTCATCACTGCTAAGATCTCTTTTAAACACCGTGTCTATCACTTCACTCCTTCTTTCAGAAATCTTCACTTAGTTCCCCATTTCCTACTGATATCATATCTAAACTCTCCTGCTTGAGTTATTCTTTAAATACTCTACGACATAAACGATTATTTATTTTTATTAAGCTGTTTATTAACTAGCATTGCCAATTACTACTTTTTTTTTTTTTTTTTTTTCATTTTTTTGGTCCTTTTTAGATTTTCAATTATGTATAATTAGATCGAGATTTAAGGCAGAAGTTAAAAGCAGATGGACTGAGGACTGAATCCAGCCTAGTAATGTATTTCATTTTTCATATATTTTTTAAATTGAGCCATCTTTTTCAAATAAAAATCCAGATTTCTTATTTCCCTTAAAAATGGGAAGATATGGGATACTGGGATGACACTTCCATGTCAAAAAACCTGGTTAGAGCTGAGAAGAGGTAGCCACTTTAGTGGGGACATGCTCTCTCCAGTATGTCAGAGTCCCCACCACTCTATTATACTATACTGGCTCCCTTGACTCACTGATGTCACCTGTCTGACCCTCATCTGCAACCCCTTGTTTGCAGAAATTTTAAGAATGAGATAACTTCCTCACTACTCATAAAGCAGCATTATTTAAGTCCTAGTTTTCTTCTGCTTAAAAGAGTAAACTCACTAAATTTCTTCAATGCCCTCTGTAATATGCTCCCGTCCTGTCATTCATTCAACAAACATTTGCTGAATGCCAGGGACTCTGCTGAACTGGTGATACAGATGACCAGGACAGAGTCCCATCTTCACTTAGACTCCGGGCTGACCTTTTTTATCAGGCTTCCGAACCGCAGGGTGAACTCTGCCAGCTAACGTCTGCTCCAGCTAACAAAGGTGCATTTATTCATATCCCTGGTATCATTCCCCCACCCATGTTGTCAGCTTTTTCTCTGGACCTGTTGCAAATCACACCCAGCCTGAAAGGCTGCTTGAAACAGTAGGAGGGGTGGCAGTCAAGGGACAAGCTGAGAGATGTAGGGTAAATTATTCCCCAATTTGGCTTGATTTCTTTACTGTAAAGCACAGATTAGCAGTTCAGAGTCAGACTGCCTAGGACCAAATGACTTTGGCTAAGTCACTTAACATCTCTGAGCTTCAGTTTCCTCATCTGTAAAAAAGGATAAAAGGGTATATTTATCTCATAGGGTTGTTGGGAAAACTGAGTGATACAATCCATACAAAGGGCTTAGCACAGTGCCCGATGTTTAATTAGTGCTTAATACATGTCAGCTGATAGTATTATGACATTTTTGCAACTCTAATCCCCCATTCCTCCAGGAGGCCTCCCTGTGTTAACTCCTTTGGGACTGCCCCTCCTTCAAACTCCTGCTGTCCCCTGCAATCAATTCTGTGATCGTGCAGTCTTGGGTACTGTTTTGTACAGGCCTGAGGGCTAGACCCTTGTCTTCTATTGCCTTGTTTCAGTCTCCAGGACCTCATAGCAGGGGTTCGATCAGTGTTTGTTAAACTCTAGGTATCAGTAAGGAACCAGTCATGCCTGCTGCAAAGGCTCCTGCCCTTCAGAGAGTGGCTGAGGCTACCAAGTCCTCAGCAGAGGGGGCCAGGACCAGCCCAAGGCCGGGTAAAGGGGTTGGGTTATTCTTGGGCTGAGCATCAACTCTGCTCCTGGGGAGTCCAGAATAGGGTCTCCCTTCCCCTGGGCTTACTCATTTTCTAGAAAGGCAGGTGGAGATCTGGTTGTTCCCCTCTGTCCTAACAGGCACTCTTCATGGAGAGACACTTCCACATCCTTCAGGAGGAGCAGGCCAGACTAAAGATGAGGTTGCAGGAGCTGCAGCAGCTGAAAAGGGAGTTCGGGAACTACTCCCAGGTAAGCTGGGAGAAGCAGTGTGGCTTGATAGAAAGCCGGGTGACTTCTTAGTTTCACTCTTAGCTCTGCCACTTCCTCACTGTGTGACCTTAAGTACGTTACTTAAACACAATACTCTGAACCTATTTTCTTATCTGTAAAGTGGAACTACCTACCTCGCAAGCTTGTGTGAGGACAAACTAAGATCTTGTACGTAAAGTGCCAGTACAGGTTTAACCTGCATGCGTCCACTCAATTATCCAGCTCTACTTGCAATAAATGTATTTGTCCCTGGCACTCAGTATCAATCACATGGAACTGGGGACACTTTCTTCCTGGGAGGGAGTGGAGAACTCTCCCACCCTTGAAGGCTGCATCAGCTTCCCCTCCCCCATCTCCAGGTCCCATTCCCAGTGCCTGAAGTCCCCCTCGTGTTCCAAGGACACATTCAGCAGGGCAAGGAAGTGCCCAGGTCTTTGGTTTCCAACTTACAGATCTGCTACCCTCTGCGTGGGGGCTCTGCTCTGGTCACCTTCGATGACCCCAAGGGTGAGCTCTCTGGGAAAGCCTTGGGAGGGAGGCTGGGAGGCTTCCTAGAAGTGACCCTGCTCCCCCCACCCAGTGGCCAAGCAGGTGCTACAACAAAAGGAACATAAGATCGACCTGGAGGAGTGCCATCTGCGGGTGCAGGTCCAGCCCTTGGAGCTGCCTGTGGTGACCACCATCCAGGTATAGAATGGCAGGGTCCTGGGACATGCAGGGGATGCTGTGCACCTGGGCATGGGGGAGTGTGGGAATGCCTGGGACCACTCCTTCTTATCTCCCCCTAGGTGTCCAGCCAGATAAGTAGGCAGAGAGTGCTGGTCAGTGGGTTTCCTGCCAAGCTCAGGCTGAGTGAGGAGGAGCTGCTGGATAAGCTGGAGATCTTCTTTGGGAAGACGAAGAATGGGGGTGGTGATGTGGAAATCCGGGAAATGCTGCACGGGGCTGTCATGCTGGGCTTTGCTAAGGATGAAGGTAAGGACCCCACTGGGGAGATTAAGGCAGATGCATCAGGCCCCAGAGAAGGAAAGCCCATGATGCTAAAGGTCCACTCCACCCTGTCCTCACAGTGGCCCAGCACCTATGCCAGATTGGTGAGTTCACAGTGCCACTGGGTGGACAGCAGGTCCCTCTGAAAGTCTCTCCGTATATGAGTGCGGAGATTCAGAAGGCTGAGGTAAGTAGGAAGGTGCAGAATGGGGACTCGGCCAGGTCACCTGTCTTCTCTGCCAGAAACTTGCCCAAGGAAGGATCCAAGCCCCCAAACCCCACTGACCTACCCACTGCCAGCCTCTCCAGGCCTCCTGCCCCTCCCATGCTCCCATGGGCACTGCCTGCCCCAACCTCTGCCCTCAACTCCAGACTGTCGTGAGCCGTTGCTCATCTCCCGGCTCTTTTTCCAGATCGGATCCCAGCCAATGTCCCAGTCGGTGCTGGTGCTCAACATTCCCGATGTCCTGGATGGCCCGGAGATGCATGACATCTTGGAGATCCACTTCCAGAAGCCCACCCGTGGGGGAGGGGAGGTAGAGAGCCTGACATTCGTGCCCAAGGGACAGCGAGGCCTAGCGGTCTTCACCTCCGAGTCTGGCTAGATAGAAGCTTGCCCTTCTCATCACTCACCACTCCTCTGCCTAGGTTCTAAAACCAGGCTGGGGTCAGGTGCACGCAGATGAAAGAAGTCATGCTGGTCAATAGCAAGCAGGGACTCCTTGTTGTAAAACGCTGCCCTGGAACAGTAAAGGTGCCTGCATGGCGTGCTCTTTCTCATTTCACTTTTTGAAAGGAAACTTGGATTTGGGCATGGAAGAGGCTTGGGGGGAAGGTGGAAACCCTAATCCTCCACTATCAGCACTGGTCTTCCACCAGCTCACCTGCCCCACCACTCTCAGAAGCAACATCCAGGACCCAGGGTTTGGATTTTTATTGACACAAACACAAAGGCAGCTTCGGTAATGGGGTGGGGTACACAAAAGCAGAAGTCGCACTTCATACCATTTAGGCCTCATTTAGACAAAGAGGCCGAGCCCCTCCCACCCACCTCCCGTTGGCATTGGTCTGGGCAGTAACCTCCCTAATTCCAGCTCAGAGAAAAGAGGGAGATACACCCCTACTCCAGAAAGTCCCCCCTTTGGTTCTAGTAGCCCAAGTTCTACACCCCTCCTTACTCCCCTGCTCCATCTCCCCACCCATGTAAACGAAGTTTGGGGCTGAGTCTGAAAAGCTGCCTCCCTGCTCTGAGAAGGCAGGGGGCCTTCCATGACTGTGTGGGGATGTGCTTTAATTTTTAATTTGGTCCCAAGATAAGAAATAGATAGCATTGCCTCCCAGAGCTCTGGCTGGTAAATATCACACTTATCTGCAAGGCTGAGAAAGCTTCCCCACCTTTCTCCTCAACCACCCATAGAGAACTGACAGCCCCAGAGACAGGACATGGCACAGACCCCAGGTGGTTACGGGCTGGCCTCCCATCCATTGGCACACACAGATTTTTGGTAGTGTTGTGGGACTGGGGAGCAGCAAAACCCCAGCTCCACCAGAACAAGGAAGGCACTGGGGAGTACAGGAGTAGAGAAGGTGTGAGACAGGGACCCCCCCACACACACACATACACAAGCACAAGTTTTCCATTGCTAAGGCACTGAGAACAAATCCAGAGAACTCAGTGAAGGAAGGGGGGCTCCGTGTCCCTCCCACAGAGTCATGACCTAGGGGAGCAGGTTCCTGCCCTTGTTGTAAGAGACAACCTTGGTTAAGAGTAGCAGTAAACCTGGAGGTGGAAGAAGCCCAATTGTGCTTAAGAACTTGGGGACAAGAGGATGAGGCCATGCAGTGAGGCAAGGGAGTTCAGAGGTGGGCACTGGCTGGCTCGGGTTGAAGGGACATGCTGGACTCACACAGATTGGCCCCATATCCTGAGCTGACATTTCACTTCTTTGGGGAGGTGGTGGGGCAGAAGCAGGAGGGGAGATGAGGCAGAGGCGGAAGCACGCAGAACAAGATGGGAAGGGACTGGCTAGCCTTGGCACAAAAGCAGCACAGCAGGCCCGGGGGGGAAAGGGTGGGGTCAGGAAGCAGCCGGCCTCCCTCTAACCCTCCCTGTCCCCTTGGCAGGGCCCAGACATCCAAGTGGTCACTTCCCAACCTCTTCATAGGGAAGGAAGGAGGGAGGGGGCAGCCCTGACTAAAGAGAAAGAACAGGATGGGGGAAGAGGTCATCACCACGGAGACAGTTGGGGGAGAGAGGGCAGAGCATTATGGTAGAGGATAAATTCAAGGGTCTGCTGGCCAGCAGAATGCGGCTTCCCAGCTTCTCTCTTCCCGGGTCCCGAGGGTCTCCCAGCCCCCGCCCTAGTTCTCCTTCTCTGGCCCAGGCACCAGGATGACTTTGCCCACATTCTTCTTCTCTTGCAACTGCCTCATGGCATCCGCCACCTGGAGAGGAAGACAAGACTGCTCCCAGTGCCATCCAGCCCCTCTAGAGAGCCAGCCTAAAGGAGGAATTCTACCCCTGGGACCCCAGCCTTCGCAGGTTCAGGTCCTACCCAGGCCATCCCTGCAGAGCCATCACACACTCACCTTCTCGAAGGGCCACACGGAGTCAATGTGGGGTTTGATGTGGCCCTGGTTGTAAAGAGCCAGGAGGCGGGCCACCACACCACTGACCAACTCCCCCTCATCATTCAGGGAGGCCAGGTAGAAGCCACACACAGCCCGGTTGGCTGGTAGCAGCTGCAGAGCTGTCACACTGAACTGATTCCACCATGTGCGTGCCAAGGCCATCAGGTTCCGCTTGGGGCCTGTCAGCATGTTGGCCATTCCTGAGAGACAAGGAGACAGTCTGTGAATCCAGGTGCCAGACGCATCCCTGTGTGTCCAGATCCATGCTCATTTGCCCACTGTGGGCCCCTTATAATTATCCACACCAGTGCCAGGGAGTGACAAGATAATCCCCCACATTCAGGCTACCAGGCCCAAAAAGACTCCAGGTGACTTGAAAATGCTTCTAATCTTTGTTTATTTTTGTGTGATATATATTTTTAAATGGAAATGAAGTTTGCCCAAGAATCTCAGGAGGGTAAAACAGAAGGCAGACTGGTTGATTTTGCATCAGGAATAATTCCCAAACAGGAACACAGAAAGAACACAGAATTTATTATGACTTGCATGCAAGGCTGTAAAAACAGAATGAATTATGACTTGCATGCAAGGCTGTAAAAACAGTAGCTGTGCCCAGGCAGCAGCAATCTGAGTGCAACACCCAGGCCCTGACACTAGAGCACCTGAGTCCCTGCCCCTTCTTCACTCAAAAGCCCTAGGCCCCTATATCCCACCCTGCTTCTCCTAAGTCCTCTCCATTCTGGCCCCCTGACTTACCATAGATGACCACTTTGCCCATTGGTTTGAGGAGGTTATAGCCCTTGGCAGTATCTGACCCACCTAAAGGGTCCATGACGATGTCCACTCCTGTCATAGAGTAAGGGGGCTCAGAAACAACATTAGAAGTCACTAATCTGGAGACCCTCTCCCTACCTCATGCCACCCTACCCCTTCCCATACCCTGACCCCACCTTTGGGGGAGATCTTCTTGATCTCATCTGCATAGTCAGTCGTATGGTAGTCAATGGGGTATGTGACCCCATTCTCCCTCAGCACCTCGTGTTTGCTGGCCGAGGCCGTTCCGAACACTGTCACATTCTCCACTGTACGGCACAGCTGCAAGGCAGCCATACCCACACCCCCTGCAACAAGACACTTTCATAAGGAGAGGACAGGATATAGAGTCACCCAGCCACCACTCTCCATTTTTGCCTCTCAAGGACCCAGACCATCACCTTCAGTTTGCCTGGGCTCCTTTGGAGGCTTTCTCCCCTAATCCCATGTCCAATTTCTATGACTGAGGATTGGGGGGAGGGTGGCTGGCAAGAAAGGGATGCTGGGTGAGGGTATGTTGCTATGGATAAGCACATCAGGCTGGACCTGATGCCTGAAAGTTGCCACGGCAACAATATTGCAGAGGCCTCTGGGCGCCATAGGCCAAGGCAGCCTGTTGTTGCCATGACAGCAGTCGAGATCTGCTGCAGGGAAGGGGCCTAGAAGGAAATCTAGGTGGGGTAAGGAGTGGGGATGAAGGGAAGGAGCCTGTCACCTGCAGCCATGTGTACCAAGACACTGTGGCCAGGCTGTAGGTTGCCGAAGTCAAAGAGGACCATGTAGGCTGTGATGTAATTGACCAGCAAAGCAGCAGCTTCCTCAAAGGTCATGGCCTCAGGCATCAGGTAGGTGTTGGTTGAGGGCACAGTCACCTCCTCCTGCCACATGCCTGACCGGATAAACACCATCACCCGGTCCCCTACCTTGAAGAATGGAAGAAGAGCATGATTTAGTCACTCATTCACTCACCCATTAGCAATGTGGGACCTTCCGTTATGTACAAGGCCCTCTTTCTGGTAATGCAGTAACAGCAGAAGCAGCAGTAGTAGTCATAGTAATAATAATAATGTCATCAAAAACAATAACTTACCTTTATTGAGTGCTTACCAAGGTACAGGCCCTATTATAAGTGATTTATATATGAAGGCTCAACTAATCCTTATGCCTGCTCTTTGAGGTAGATCCTATCTTTATCTCCATTTTACAGATGTTAGACTTTACAATTGTGTAAGGTCCCTGATGCAAGAAGCTTACATTTAAGGCGGTATGAAGTATTGTTGAAGAGATCAAACTGCTTCTGTTTAAAAAAAAATGGGTTCTACTGTATACTGACAGTATGACCTTGGGCCAATAAAAAATTACTTAACTTTTTGAGCCCCAGTTTTCCTATCTATAAAATAGGGCAGTTATGAAGATTAAGTGGCAAAAAAATCATTCAGTGATTTTTTTTTTTAGCCCAATGTTAGCCACATAGTAGGCACTTAGTAGGTTTAGCTAATAATAATGATAACAAATAATGACAGTAACAGTAGCAAGGAGGGGAGATCACTAATCCAGTAACTGAAGTAAGAGGGAGTATGTGGTACGTGCCATATCACCGCACAGGTAAAGGTCTCTGAGCAGTTAGAGCTGGGTGTGGTCACCTCAGAAGTATCTGAGCCAGCATTGGGGACCAAGAAGACACCTTCACCCAGAGATGGGGGAAGGGTGGTGGACAAGGAGAGCCACACAATCCCACCCACCAGGAAAAGATATTTTCCTCACTCTCAGCAACCTGCAGGTGAGCCTCCTTATAGGAGAGAAAGGAAGAAAACAGAACCCTTCCTCGCAGCTTAGCAACTGGAGTCAAGGGGAGGACGGGGAAAGGGAGCCTTCTCAGGAGAAAGGCAGGCCTGTCCTCCCTCTCTGAAGAGCACAGAGAGGGAGGTTTGAGTGCTGTTCTGGGACAATCCGGGTCTATCTTGGTTCCTGCCAGGAATGATGGGAATTCTGTATACTAACCAGACTTGGGATCCATGAAGAAGGAGGATGGGACTCCCCTACACACCCTTTTTCATGTCCTCAAGGCCCCACACTCCACTGAGGAAGACTTCTCAGGGTAGGCTGGGATCTTTCCCTGTAAGCACTGGTCTGAGATGAGGTCTAGGGAATGGAAGCATTCCACCCCAGGACTCAGGACTAGCAGGCTCGGCAATCACCCTGGAAGCCTGGGAAAAATGCAGTGGTCAGTCTGGGTGGTGGCCAGGCCCAGATCTGGCCCAGAACAAGACTCACCACTTACCCAGGTTAATGCCCACCCCTCAGCCCATCGCAGGGCAGGGTCAGCCCTGGAATACTGGGAGGCAGAGAGGGCTCTCCCCAGAAAATCCAGCCTCTTACAATCAGATTCTTGCCCTGGACAGGATATCCTGTATTTACCAAGCGGAAAGTGTGGGGAGGAGAGGTTAGGTGGGTGGCCTTGAGCAGTAACTCCCCCCACCAAAAAGAAAAAAATAAAGAATTCCTCGTAGCACCTTCTCAAGAGTAGGATTATTTAGAAGTCAGTGGAAAGGGTGAGGCCAGAGCTGAATTCAGAAAAAAAGCCCTTTAAAGAGATGTTCGCATGTACAAAAAAAATCCAAGAATTCCAGCTCTGAGATCTGGAACAGGCAGGTCAGGTAAGAAGAAGGCTGCATCTTAAGAGCCTCTCTTGCAGGGACCTGATTTGAAAGGAAACCCCTCAACAAATGACGTGCAAAGGCTCACCCAAAGTTTCTCAAAAAGTTGGTCATTTGGAACTCTCTGGTGTCCAGGGTTGTGGCCAAGATTACTGATAAACGAAAAAGAGAAACAGCCTGGCAGAGCTGGGCCAACCTGCTCCCAGGGCCACATCCCCAATCCCAGACCAAATGGGCAATGCCGGGGTTTCTGAGGGTCCTCCACAAGGAAGGCAGAAGCGGGTTCTGACCGCCGGAACGTTCCCAAGGGCACACCCGGGGTCGTGGCCCCACAGCAGAGTCACCGGAGGAGGAGATATTGCAGTCACGGGAGGCAGAGTCCAAGACAAAGATTCAGAGACCCAATCTTTCCCTCTCCTCGTGCCTCCCTCCCGCCATCCCCCAAATCAGACTGGCAGTGTAGAGCGGGTGGAGGGGTGGCGGCAGTCTCCCTTTCCTTCAAGATGGGCGTGTCTCGTCTCTTGGCCCTGCTCTGGGAGGGGCCGCCTCACACCCCAACAGACCACGGGGCTGCATGTGACTAGGGCTCTGGCACCGCCATACGCCCCCGCCAAACCCCGAATACATAGCTCCTCAAGCTCCCTCGGGGAAAGAGGCACAACCGTCATTCAGGTTCAGAGACCACAATTACCTGGGGAGTATTTGGCGGGTAGGGGTACAGGTGTGGTTTTCCTGGGGATTGGGGTGGGGTGTAGGCCATTGTACGCATGCGCGTGGGAAGCCTTATTGTTTTCCCCCACACACCCACCATCGCAGCTTCTGGGCGGCGGCCACAGTTAAAAATGGTTGAGGAAGGGGCGATAACTCTGTCTCTACCCCCACCCTCAAATATAAATCCAGTTCTCCATGAGCCTCAGAACCAGGCTGCTTTTCAACGCTTTCTATACCCGTCAACCTCAGACCGTGCCACATTCCTCAGCCCTGCCACACCCCTGGCACCCTCTCACTCCTGCCCCAATGCCGCTTGGCCTGCGCAGCCTCTCCCTGCCCTGCCCTGGCCCGCTCACCATACGGTCATTGACGCCCTCGCCCACCGCGATCACGACTCCCGCGCCTTCTATGCCGGGAGTGAGGGGCGGCGGCGGCAGCCGGTCATGCAGCCCCTGCCGAGCCAGAAGGTCAGAGAAGTTGAGCCCGCAGGCTCGAACGCGCAACGTCAGATGGCCGGGCCCAGGGGCCGGGGGCGCGGCCGGCCGGGTCTGCAGCTTCAGCTTGTCGTAGCCTCCGAATCCTGTGAGCACCAGGCAACGCAACTGCGGAGGCGACGCGGCGGCGGCCTCCTCGGAGGCCTTGGGTGGCTGGGCATCGCTGGCTGCTTTGCCATCCGGGGGCTGCGAAGAGGCGTCTTCTCCGGCCCCAGCCTCGGCCGCCGCCACCACGACGGCTGCCTCTGCTACTTCTCTCTCGGCTGACATGGCTGGGAATCCTGACGTGCGCACACAGGAGGATCGAGTATGCACAGCTGGGGAGGGCGGGGCACACGTCAGGAAGAGCTGCGGCTTCAGTCTTGGAACCGGCGGGGCGTGGCGCCGGGCCGGGGGCGGGGCCTGGCTCGCTCACTTAAAGGGCCAGAGCCACAGCGCGGTAGCTGCAGTCGCGCGAAAAGCGGTCACAGGGAACATCTGGGGACAGACACGCGCAAGGGCCTTCTTGGAGTCTTGCAGATCGCGATTTAATTAATTAATTTATTCGTTCATAATAAACCTTATGCAAGTTAAAAAAAATATGTCGAAGGGCAGTCTGAAGGACGATCCCAAAACTTGAGCTGACATCAGATTTGGGGAGCCAGCCACCTGTGGACCGGAACCCAACCAAGTTGTTCTTCAGGCTCTGGCTCTACCCATGTGTGACTCATTTCATGTAGTCTAGCACTGGCAAACTTGAAGAAGAGAGATCGAGTCTTTAAAGTTTTCCATCTGATTTTGTTCGTTAAAGTTCTGTGCCTCGGTTTTCCTTTCTGTAAAATGGAAAATAATGATGTCGCTTGGCGAAGTGTAAAGAAAATTAAATCACGTATCCTCGATTTAAAGAAGAGCTTTTAAAAGATACCATTCCAATGCAAATCACTGATTCTGAATCAAGCCTGAAATGACTTTGGAGCTTGTCTCTGGCTCCAGCTGTCACTCTGGGCAGTTCTACCTGCCTCTTTTTCCTCCCCATCTCTGTCTCTCCGAAGTATCCACCAGAAGACGCAGCTCCCCAAAAACTTTTCACCTTGCTTTTGGCTGGAGAAACTCATTTCTGCTTCCCTGCTAATCCAAGCCCGTCGTTAAATCATCAAGCCCCAGACTAGGCCTTCCGTTGCCATGGGGACAGAAAGCCTTGACGTAACCTTTGTCCTGGTGGGTGTGTTGGAGTCCATACTCTTTGCCCAAGACTCCCTGCCGGGACAGGAGAGTGGAGGAGGGAGACCGAACCCAAAAGACTCTCTCCTTCATCTAACATCTTGCAGCCCCTCCTGTTCAAGAAGTGGATGATTGCTCCCGCGCGTGTCCGCACTAGCACACTGGCGTGCACGCGCGAGCACGCAGAAGGCCCGAGCCTCGTGCGTGTGCTGATCCTACCCTACCCCTCAAAACTTCGCCCGAGCTCTTCCCCATTCCCAAGGAAGTCAAATCAGTCAAATAGCCCGACTCGGCCCGCCCCAAAACTCCAGGGGCCCCTTAGATCACACCGGGCGAGCTAGATCCCTGATCCCGGGACTAGGTTTCCCCGAGCCCCGCCCAGCTCCTCTGGGCCCCGCCCCCCGAGTGAGCGGGCGGGAGGCGGGGTCGGGGGCGCGGCCGCCGGGTTGGGGGCGGGGCGGAGGGGGGGGCCGCGGCCCCGGGCGGGGGCTCGGCGCGGGCCCGCGAGATGCCGGTGTCCGCGGCCCGAGCGGCTGCAGCTGCAGCGGCTGGGGAGGCTGCAGCGGGGCCCGGGAGGGGGACTGCGCGGGGGGCCGGCGCATAGCCGGGACCATGGAGGGTCAGAGCGGCCGTTGCAAGATCGTAGTGGTGGGGGACGCGGAGTGCGGCAAGACGGCGCTGCTGCAGGTGTTCGCCAAGGACGCCTATCCCGGGGTGAGGGACTGGCGTCTTGGGAGAGGGTAACTGAGGCCGCGGGGGCGGATGACTGGGGCCCCAGGAACGGATGGAAATGGGTGCTGGGGTAATCAGGGGAAAGAGGGGCTCAGAGGAGGCGGGGAGTGGTGTTAAAGGGGCTCTGAAAGACTGCAGAAGGGATTAGGGGTGGGGAGGTGGGGATCAGGGTGGGATGAAGATGGGTTTGAGAGAAGCAGAGGATCCCGGGGGGCGCTAAGGGAATGTCGGGGGTCCTGGGCATCGTAGAGGAGAAGGACTAGGGGCTGAAAAAACTGGGAGGGGGTCTGGGAACCTAGCAGAGATTCCCTGAGGCAGCCACTCCTGGGATCTCCCCTTTGCCCAACACCAAATCAACTTGTGTACAGGGGCTGGGCTGGACAGAGTGTGGGAGTGAGGAGAGCATTTGGGGTGAGGATTGGAGGATCTCATCTTGACCCATCCCTCTTTGCAGAGTTATGTCCCCACCGTGTTTGAGAACTACACCGCGAGCTTTGAGATCGACAAGCGCCGCATTGAGCTCAACATGTGGGACACTTCAGGTAGCCAAGTCCCTGGGGTCACCCTAACTATGAAGACCCCTACTTTGGTTGGTATTGCCCTTGGCTAGACCCTTAGGCTCCAGGTCAGCTCAGCCCATCCATTCAATTCTAGGAGGGAGGGAAATCAATTTTCTGCCTAAAGTCAGGGAAACTGAGGCAGAGCTTGCTGACAAACATAGAAACTATGTCCAGTATCCAATCCCCTCTGGACTCGGCTTACCTGGGAAAGTTGGGAAGGAATGTTTTTTTCATTTGGGAACATGTTTTTTAGGAGATAGGACTGGGTTTAGAAAAGCCATTTAGAATTTCTTTGGGAACTGCTTTGGGTTTAGGAACTGCTTTTCTAAACTGAACTGTAGAAATCTGAGATCAAGTCCCAAGAGGATAGGAGAACTCTCCCTTCTCCCAAAAGGAGAAGTGTTTTTATTTTTATCCTGGTCCTCTGGAGGGCTTTAGAAGATGTCTGTCAAAGCCCAGAAAGCACATGCAAAATTTTGTGAGAATGTCGACAAATTTCATGAGCTTCTCAGACTCAGGAAAGATTAAGAATGATTACTTTTAGAGAAACCCCTAGGGAAGTAGAGAGCTGTTTTCTCACATCTAACCTACCCTCTGCCTCCCTCCACCTTAGAGAAACACAGACTCCTTGATGAGTATTAATAATTGCTCTTTTCCATTCTCTGCTCCTAACTTCCCTTAACCAGTATTGCTAAGGTCTCCCATTCCGTTCCAGGCGTTGCATCCACTCAGGACCCTCATCTGTCCCCTCTCTCCCTGTCTTTTCTCAGGTTCCTCTTACTATGATAACGTACGGCCCCTGGCCTATCCTGATTCAGATGCTGTACTCATCTGCTTTGACATTAGCCGACCAGAAACACTGGACAGTGTCCTCAAGAAGGTGGGAGCCTGAGGAAACAGGAAGCTAGACTCAGAAGGACCAGAAACTGTGGTCCTGACACAATATAAGCCATCAGCTGGGAGTGTATGAAGTTCTCATCCTCCTCCACCCCCCTTTCCTGGAAATTAGTCCTCAGAGCTAGATAGGGCATCTGGAGGTGATGAGGCAGAGCAGGGAGAGGTACTCAAGGGATTCCTTAGCCACTCATCTCCTTGGGCATGGGAGCCCCATATGGACAGGATGGGAATGCTGCTCTTGGAATTCAGGAAAGCCCTCTCCAGGCCCCTATTTCCATGAGAAAAGCCCGTGGTGAAAGGATAGAAGTCAGCTAAGGCAGCCCCAGTTCCCAGATGGGGGAGGGTAGGGCAGGATTGGTCTGTTCCCAGGAACAAATTTGGGACAGGGAAGGTTCTAGGCTGGCACATGCTTCATGGCCCCTGAGGTAGAAGAAAGGCCCCCAACCCTACAGCCCGACTGCAGTCCTCAGCTCCCTCCCGTTCCATACCCCATCCTGCTTTCAGCCCAAGCCCACCAGTCTCACATCCTTGCTTACATGGGAGAATCCAGAGGGGTGCATGGTTTTCACATGCCGTGAGGAAGAATGTCCTCCTGGCATGGAGGATGATTCACCCTGTACCTTCTTCGTTCCCTCTATAACTCTATTTTCTTTTCTGTTTTCTTCCCTCAAATAGTGGCAAGGGGAGACTCAGGAGTTTTGCCCCAATGCCAAGGTTGTGCTGGTTGGCTGTAAATTGGACATGCGGACTGACCTGGCCACACTGAGGGAGCTGTCCAAGCAGAGACTTATCCCTGTTACACATGAGCAGGTAGGACCCTTGACCTCTGACCTAGTCCTGGCCTGGACCTCCCATCTCTGACCTTCTCAATCTCTTATTTTAAAACACCCTACTTTGCTCATCCCTTGCCCTGGCCTCTGACCTCTGACCTGATCCCTTGACCCTCTCCTCCAGCCTCTATGCTCCTTGCCAGGGCTGTAGGCCAGGTCCCATAACTTCCTCCATGCACTCCATCCTTCCAGGGTACTGTGCTGGCCAAGCAGGTGGGGGCCGTGTCCTACGTGGAGTGCTCCTCCAGGTCCTCTGAGCGCAGCGTCAGGGATGTTTTCCACGTGGCCACAGTGGCCTCCCTTGGCCGTGGCACTAGGCAGCTTCGCCGTACTGATTCACGCCGGGGACTGCAGCGATCTTCTCAGCTGGCAGGACGGCCAGACCGGGGCAACGGGAATGAAGGCGAGATACACAAGGATCGAGCCAAGAGCTGCAATCTCATGTGAGGGGCCGGGGTGGGGCAGTGTCAAGAGAGGTGGCAAAGGGTACAGTTGTTCCCCAGCCTGCACCCAGGCTTCCTGACTTTGGCTAGGGCTTCAGGGCAGGCTAAGTGAGCAATTCTCCTGAGCAAGGGAGCCACAGGCAAAGGGTGCCACCATTCCCCACATTCTCATCCCCCTCTTCTCGACAGGAAGTTGAGGGAGCTAGCAGGACAGGCATCTAGGCCTGGAGCTGGGATGGGGCACGGGGGTTGGGGAAGCTGGCATCAAGCAGTGACCTTGGTTGAGTCTCAGTATGTGAATGATGCCTTCTTTCCCCACCTCCAGTTCCATATCCTGGCCCTGGCTTCTTTCCCTAAGGAAAATATCCATTTCATGCCCTTCCCTCTACTTTCACTTCTACAGCTGTTCTCACTCCTTCTAACCTCTAGGCAACATGCACTAAATTAAAAAGCAAGTTGATAAGCCCCTCCCCCCATTTGCCCACTGGTCCTAGCTCCCCTCTCCCCCCCCCCCCCCCCCCATATTCCTCCAACAGTCCCCTCATCACTGTGCCTCCATGTCCATGGTGAAAACGGGCTGTGGCTTTTAGTTTGTTGCTTTCAAAAAAAAAAGTCTACCAATTTCTAGGAGCAGGAGGGAAAGTTAGACTTCTAGAAGAACTTTCCTGTCTATGCTCACAGAAGTAGCAGAGGCGAAAGTCGCAGGTTGGGTCAGCAGTGTCGTTTTAAGAGCTAAAGGAGGGGGAGTAGGTATCTTGGGAATTTTCATCTCAGTTAATGAGCCAGACAATCCTAAGGCCATTAGGGGGGTTTTACGTGGACTGATGTGCTATTCATTAGTCTAATTGGGGTCCCCTGCTAGTGTGGAAGGGGTCTGCTGAAGTGGTCCAGGCACCTTGTTCACTGTCCTGGCAGTTGTAGGGGTAGGGAAGGCATCAAAAGCTTCCAGGGTCAGTTCAGAAGCTGACCCTGGGCAGAGTAAAATTTCCCAGGGGGACAGAGGTTTGATTCTGGGGCCCTACCCAAGGGCGGGCAAGGGTTCTCACCATCTTTCCATCTTGAGCTCCTTGAAATTTGAGGGGAGCATCAGCTGAGTTTAGGGTCACACCACCACCCCACCTCTTAAAGAAGGAAAGCTGGCGGAGGGGCCGGCTGGAGCACTTGTTGTCAGGAAAGACAGTGCTGGTCTGTTTTCTCTGGAGTCTGGTTTCACATTGTCCTGTATTCCCTCCCTGGCTCTGGTCCCACTGGCCTCTTTTCGGTGACATTCTCCCCCAGGAACCATCCGTGGCTCTCCCCTCCCCCAGCCCCAGCCAGTTCTTCCAGAAACACTCTGGGAGAGAACACAGACCTTACCCTCCCATCTGCTGGGATCCCCCCTAATTCACCGCCTATCCCTCCCCCATTCATTCAGTAAATATGTACTGAGCACCAACTGTGTGCCAGACACTGGCTTAGGAGACTGAAAGAACCAGTATCTCTGCTCTGGAGGCCAGCCCAGCAGGGAACAGAAGTACTGCAGGTGTGACTGTTTTGGCTGTGGGAGTTTCTTACAGTCTCCGGAGCCAGCCCTCTGAGCTAGGTCCCAAGGGTTGAGGGTTCAAGAGGAGTTTACCAGGCAGGGAAAGGGTAAGAAAGGCACTCTGAACAAGAGGGTACAGCATGTGCAGACACATGGAGATGAGAAAGAACATGGCACGGTTGGGGCTGCCATGGCTAGAAGGGCAGAAGACAAAGCTGAGAAGGTCTATCGGGGCCACTGCAGGGTCCACAAAGGACCCAGGACCTCATTCTGAGGATGTGAGGAGGCATTAGGGATTGCAAGCGGAGAATGAAGTGACCAGATTTGGTTTTTGGATAGAAGGTTATCTGGATGAGGTGATGGGGGCCTGGGGATTTGGCTCTGAGATGCGTTATCTAAAATAGCTTCTCCTTTCCCTATGCAAGGGCCCAGCCTTGAAATGAAAGGAAACCCCCACCCTCTCCTGGCTCGTCACCCTCTCCCTACCTCTCTCTACCTCTCCTCCAGGACCCTGTTCTGGTCCATCTCAGCCAATCTTCTCAAGAATTCTGGGACAGCTTCAGGGGCACAGGGTACCCCACGCTCTCAAACTAAGACCTGTTTAGAGGCTGACTATGAGATCCTCCTCAAGGACCCTAAGTCCTGGATTGGGGGTGCTGGAAAAGGCTGGGGCTTCCAGACCCATCTCTCAGTCTGGTCCCAAAGGACTGACCCTCCCCACACTGGGACCTGCTGTACCATTGACTTGGGATATGGGGCCTTGTGGCTTCTCTTTTCCACTTCGAACTTTAGTACAAAGCAGGCTCAAGCCGGTGGCCGCCAAAGTGCAGTCTGCGCCCCTCTCTTCTCCCAACCTCCCTCTCCTGCTGTGCTCAGGGAACGCAAACACATTTCAATATCCGCCTAAAGCAAATATAATTAGGAAGATAAATCAGCTGGAGGAGCCCCCAAAGTTTAATACATTTCCAATACCACTGGCAACAGATTTTGATCCCTTCTGCAGGTCTGGGTTGCCAGACGTTTTATTTCTGGGTAGGGGGCCATGCCTCTGGGCTCAGGAGCCCACTAGGTGGGAGGAGGAAATGGAGCTGTTGTTCCTTGATCTTCAAAGGCCTCTGCAGGCTGGGGAGAGGGGACCTAACCCCCACTCTCACCCCAGATGGGGAGTCAGACTGGGTTTCCTCCCCTGCAGCTGTTTCCCCCACAAATTAGACTCTGGTTTGGGAAACAATGTAGCCTCGTTAATCATTTAATGAAATAAACAACTAATCATGCTGTGATGCTTACAGTGTTTCTTAACCTCAGCAATCAGTCTGCCCAGGAGGAGGAGGAGGAAGGTTGGGATGGGGCCAGGGCAGGGGCAGGGACTTGGTCTAACCTCCAAAATGCTTCAGCTGACAGAGGGTCATCTTCTTTGTGACTCCGGCCTTCCCAGGAGGGAGAGTCTTGAAAAGAGCTTGAGATTTGGAGGCAGAAGTTTGAGTGCTTGGGTTCCAGCTCTGCCCCTTCCTCCCTGGGGAGCCTTTGGTGAGATCCTGCACCTGTATGAATTTCAGTTTTCACGCCTGGAAAAGGGAGCTGATCACATCTACTTCACTGTGTTGTTGAGGAAGATTCAGAGAGGAGAAAGGACGTAGAAGAGCTCTTTGACCCCTTAAAGGAGGCTGAACTGATGTCAACCTTTTTTCTTTACAACTTAGACATCTAGTTCTTCTGAGCTGGGCCTGAGGGAATCAGGATCTTGGAGGGGGCTTCTTGTGCTGGGGATATAAAGGCTGGAGGAAGGCCAACACACAGAAAGGGGCGATTGCTATGTCCTGTTCCCACACCTATCCCCAGGGCTAGATAGCTTTAGTGACTTCTCTTAAGTCTCAGTGCCTTTGGTCCCCATTCTTCTGAACTCTCCTATTACCTTTTCTGAAGTCTCTGGGTGAAGACCCCATGTTGCCATAGTGACCCCACCGCAGATACACTCAGACTGGTCCCGAAGGCTGAAGGAGGTGGGTCATGTCCCCGAGGTTGCCAGTGGACACCAGCAATCCTGGCATAGCTCTCTCCACCAACCCCACACTCTCTTCCCCAGGAAAGGGGTTCAGCTCTTATGCAGTATCCCCCCTTCCCTCTCTAACAACAAAGGAGTTTTTTCTACACACTGCAGCCCCTCGCCTGCCTTCCCCCTACCAGCTGGGTTCCCAGGTCTCTCCCCATCTCTAGTCAATCTACTCCCTCTTGTCAAGGTTGGGGATGAGAGTCAGAGAGAGGGAGGCTCCAGGTCCAGGCGGGTGGGGTGAGTCCCAAGCAGCTACCTCCCAGCAGCCAGAGAGACAAGAGGGACACATACATAAGTGCTCCTCCCTCCCAGGAAAATGCCTCCTCTGCTGTTGACTCCTAAATAACAGATGTCTGTCTGCATATTAATGAGATTGGACGAATAATTGGTGAGTTTTTCATTCAGTGTCAGAATGAACCCGGAGGCCTTATGTTCATGAACACAGACACCCACTCACACACACACCCCCACCCCACTCTCTTTCCCCAGAGCACAATAAGACAGACGCAGATGCTGGCAAGCTTGACCCACAGAGTGGAGGGGCAGACGGAGCTGGGAGGGGGTGTCAGCAGGAGGGACAACTCCAAGGGCTGGGGCAGGATTTGTTAGGTTTCTCCCTCTTGATTGCCATCTCCCCAGCCCCCCAGGGACAAAGCTTGCATTTGTGAGATTTTACCACATGCAGAAGGGGCCCGAAGGAAGGTGGGAACCGGATAGAGAGGATTGTGGGGAAAGGCAAGCGCTGCCTGGGGGGTTAGGGAGCAGGCAACAAAACCAGTCTTTCAGAGAGGTTATGCCTCGTGGGCTTCTTACCTTGCTTTAGCCCCTCCTCCAGGCTGTGAGGTGGAAGAACTGAGGTTTTAGGGTCAGCTGAGTATTCTTGTGCAAGTTACCCAACCTCTCTGAGCCTCTCACTCTTCCTGTCTCTGAGAACATCTACTTTGCAAGATTGAAAAGATGAAACGAGATAGTGTCATGTGTCTGTTAGTGCTTGTTTTATAATAGGCCCCAACACATATTTGTTCTGTCCCCACTTATCCCCAAAACATACCAAGACAGTTTCAAAGTCTGCCTTTCCTGCCAGACCCATCTTTGTTAGGGCAGGGATTAATTAGAAGTTTAGTAATTATCCTGGCTCCCAGGAAACTGAGAAGAAAAGATAGAGGGGCAAGAACAGAGAAAGAGGAGATTAGATAGACACAGGAGAGAAAACAGGGAAACCAAAGCCTGGAATAGCAGGAAAAGAGACCGCAGAGATAAAGAACCCTGAGCCAGCAGAGAACGGAGAAGAAATTGCAGGCAAGTAGATCAAGCCCTGGAATGAGAGTGTAGAATCTAGACTGTAGATCCTAGAAGCCCCAGTTCTGCCATGAACTCGCTGGACCTTAGCAAGTCTCATCTCCGCTTAAGCATCTCGAGTCTCCTCATCTGTAAATGGAGTTGGTTTATTCTCTAAGGTCCCTTCTCATTGTATGAGAACAAGAGTTCTAGTGGCCTGGGGGAGGGCAGGGGAAGGGAGGTGGGCCGGTGGCCCCCACCAACACACACACCCTATGGCTCATCAGTCACTCTTGCTCTGTCTCCTCTTCCCCTTGGTAAATGGATCTGCTGCACCAGCAAACAACTGTCCATTGTGTCCTAATAAGGGACGAGCAGGGAAAACCAATCACTTATAATGCAAATGAGCGGCGGCTGCAGCCTCCTCCTTTCACTGAGTGCCTCTCTTCTGCCCAGACCCCAGCGCTGCCCCAGTTGGGCCTTTCTCCCTAGCCCCAGTTCCCATCTGGTCCTGGAGGTGGGGAGAGGAGGGAGGGAGGCCCAGATTGGCCTTCCTATTGTCACTCATGGCCACTCCCTGCAAGGAGCCTCAACTCTCACAGCCTTGAGAGACCCAGCTTCTCTCCTCATTCCCAGGGCAGCTCAGATTTTGTTTTTAATAGAGGTGAAATTCACATAACAGAAAATTAGCCACTTTAAGGACAATTCTGTGACATTTCATGCATTCACAATGTGGTGCAACCACCACCTCTCTCTGCTCATATCTTTCCCCCACAGCCTCCAGGGAAGCCAAAGGGTCAAGACATAAGGGAGGCTGGTGTTGGGCTAATGGCTGAGAAAAATCCAGAGCTGGGGTGAAGGGGACAAGCTCTGCAATTCAGGATGGAGACAGAAGAGAGACATCATCACTGCCTCCCCCAGCACAGCCCTGGGCCGTATTTTTAGGGAATGGCCTCTCAAATTCCTATGGAGGTTTTTTTTTTCTTTTCTTAATTTCTCTGGTTAGAAAGTGGATCTTGGTTTCCATGGCTTTCAGAACCTTGTGGGCTTGGGGATGATCCCACCAGCAGGCTTTCCTTGGCAGCTGCAAAGGGCCCTGAGACAGCCCTCCCAAGCCCTATGCTGACAGGAGAGACCACCCCTCACCAGGCCTCAGGGGCAGGCTTCACCAAGGGAACATTTTCTACCCACTTGGCACTAGTTTATTCCAGAGTCCTTCTGTTTAACAGCTGGAAGGACCCACATAAATTGTAATCTCAGCTTCTCTTGCTAATATAAACTACCATTTGGTTTTATGTCATTTTCAAAAGAAGATGGCAAACATCTGCTTACCTGTGTGTCTGTGTTACCTTTGGATTCACTTTTTTTTCCTTTCCCTAATCTAGGACATGTGGTAATGCTTTAAAATAAACCTCTTCTGGAACTAACCAGTGCAAACTGCATCAGTATTATAGAAAAAAATAATCTTTTACAGGATACAAACTTTCTTTTTTCTTTTTCTTTTTTATTAAGCAAGCAAAGTACACTTGGAATTAAGTCTAAGTGTTACGGTTAGAGCGATCCATCATTGGGCCATGATGGGTGGTTCCAAAGGCATCCCTAGGTGATTAGCAAGTGAGGTCATTTTGATTGACACCTGGTTGCTATATAATTTTGCCTAGTGCACATATGCTTACCCAGAATTCAGTCTGTTATAATTCGGTTCATGAACTTCAGACATAAATGTAGTATTATAATGACCTTCTGCACAGGCATCTGTGGCCAGATCACGCTAGCTAAGACTATGACCCTCCTGTCCTTTGTCTCTGGGGATACAAAAGGGATTCTCTAACTACCAATAGGGTGTTCTTTGGGTAGTCTCTGGGCTGGGCCCCTATTCCTTTGTTCCCCTGTCCCTCATGTCTAACTAGCTACCTAACGCAAGTGGGCAGCTCGATAGAGAATCAAGTGCCACAAACTTTATCTTTCCCAGTCCCTACCCGGCTCAACTGGAGTCCATACTCCCTCTCCCCCAGACAAAACACAGACCAGACAATATAATGAGGGTATTTCCATCTGTGGCCTAATGAATAGGGACTCCTGGGCTAATTAGTTCCAGGTCTGCCACCAGTTCACTGGGTGACCTTTGACAAGGCCCTGGCCCTTAGTTTTATCACCTAGGAAGTAGAGATAACAATTTTACCCTAGTCATCTCCCAGGGACCAAGTGAGGAGAAAGAACTTGCAGAGATTATCCTGAACATCATAATTATTTCTCCAGTGGTGTCAGCAGCAGTTTATCTGTCTTGAGTAAGCAGCCTGGAGGCCTTGCTGGAGGGGCACATAGATAGGAGAAACTGGCATTCTGGCTTGGGCTGGTGTTGTTCTGATTAGTCACAAAGACATAGGCTTCATGATAGGCAAAAGAGAATCAAGGAGGAAATCTCTATGTGTGGGCTTGGAAGAGGACGAGTGGTTCTTGGACATTTAGATCTCATATTGTTTGTGGAGTAAATTGGGGTTCTGGAAAAATAAATGGGAGGAACTGCAGGGAATTAGTACTCCCAGTGACAGAATGTGTGTAGTTTTCCAGGGACCAAAATTTTTGAGGGTAGGGCCAGCTCTTGGACAAACACTTCACTCAGTGAGATCATTCATCCTTTCACTTATTAATTCAGCAAATACTCATTGGGTATATGTCAGGCACACAGCTAGGTTACAACAAAGATAAAATGATACTAATCCTGCCCATAAATATCTTCTAGTCAAATAGAGAAATAACTTATTGAAGGAAAAGTTGTCATAAATAAAGCAAAAATTCTGAGGTGTTCTGAGTGGGGAGAGAATCTGGCCTGAAGACCTGAGGTAGGCTTGGTGGAGGAGGTGGGGTGGACAGGATTCAGGACTGAGACAGTGTTGCAGGATACTCAGCAGAGAGACAGGACACCGAGGCAATAAGCAGGAAGTAGCGTTTATTGGTGCCGGCACGGGGCTCAGTGGATTCGCGTCCGAAGGCTGAGCCCAGATCACAGCAGGGCTTTTCCTTTTATTCACATCTCTTATTTCCCCATATTTACAGACTTGCATGTTCTTCCTATATAAGGAAAGTGTATTTTGATTGGTAGGGAAAGTGAATAACTTTTAACTGTCCCAGGAAGCGGTTAGCTCAGCCTCCGCTACCACAATCCCAGAGCAGAACTGGCTCAATACAAGATGCAGTTTGAGCAAAACCTGTGGGCCCTCGTATTTATTGGTCAGGATGCCTGAAAGGGAGCAGCAGGCAAAGCATGGACAGATTGAGTTTGGGCTTGGGATGGAAGATCTGGAGAGACTGGGTGGGTGGGTCAGAGAAAGGTATCCTTAGAAGACTGTCCCATCTCTTCTCTTTCTGGATCAGGTGCTCTTTCCCCCGATTCTGGCAGCTGGGACTCTAAAATCTCCTGGCTTCTTTTTTCACCTGGCCAAATCCTACCCAAGCTCCAAGGGCCAGCTTTCCCAGAGGCCTCCCCATAACAGGCAGACCATTATGTAAACCTTTACTTAGATTTTCCTCATCATTCAGACTCATTTCAGGATCAGCTCCCTCGCATCTCCCATAGCAAGCAGAACCTAACCCCACCACACAGCCTCCCAGAGGGCTTCTGAACCAAAGGCGCAAATCTGCAAGTTTTCTGTTGCTTTCTTGCCTCATCCATTGAATAGTAAGCAATTGGAAGGCTAGAAATGGATCTTTTCTCCCTCCCTTCCACAACCCTAGTGCGCGCGCGCGCGCACACACACACACACACTGAGGCTACCACAGAAGTGGGCACATAGTCTTTCCTCAATCCTTACCCACATCCTAGGACACAACTTAGCTTCACACAAATCTTTGTTTGAATCAAGGCTTTGCCACCTTTTATTGTGTGACCTTGGGCAAGTTGCTTGACCTCTCAAGGCATCACTTTCCTCCTTTGTATGTTGGGAATAGTACAAGGCACTTGAGTGCGGCAAATGACAGTCTTTAATGATTATTATTGTTGTTGCTCCTGAGAGCCAGCAAGATTAGATAGTCCTGAGAACCCAGGCCTGGGTTTCCATTTTCCTTCCTTTCTAATTTAGTCATCTTCTCCCACCTGCCTCCTGTTTTGCTCTCTTTGGGTATTTCCTGTCACCGGTCTGTGGGTCTGCCTGCCTTTCTCCCTCTAGGCCACCTTTCTCTTCTCCCCTCAGAGAGCCCGTTGGTAGCTGTCGATGGGCAGGTTGTCTGTGCCTTGCTTTCCATCAGTCAATAAAAATAAATTACAAAATAATTTGTTTTATTTGTTCTTGTTACCTTGAGGGCTGTCTGTAATTGCCTTTCTTTAGAAAGCTGAATTTGCATATCTCTATGCTGGAGTCAAAGGCTGCAGCTGTGGTTTCACTGCAATTTAAATATTAATAAAACCTCCTAAACCTCTAGCTGTTTTTTAAAGCAGTCTGGCCCTTCCTCTCCTAGGTTGCTAGTAGTCTTTGTCCTTTGTTTCGTGTTTGTTTAAAGGGCCATTCTGGAGTCAACTGAAGCCAGCTGCTGCAACCTTGTAGATAAGAAACACTAACCAGCCGTAAACCTATTTTTTTCTTAACAGCCCCAAGATTCTCCTCTCCTGGAGACAAATAGACCACAGGTAACACTTTATACTCCTCACTAAGCCAAACTTGAGCCTGCTTCAGAATCAGACTGCTGGGACCTACTCAGTTTCTGATTCTGTAAACTGCGGCCACAGGATATACATATCTAACGAGTTCCTAGATGATGTTACTGCTCCCCTTCCCCATAAGGAGACCATGGTTTGAGAATCACTGCACTATGTTGCATACTAAGCTGCTTTATTATTCCAGGTCCCTGAAACTAGGACCCCAAAGTTCTTGTTCTCTGGCCCCCATAATATGAGGGGAGTCTGTCCAGTTCTCTAGCCCCTCAAACCATTACTTAGATTTTCTTGATCATTCAGACTCATTTCAGGATCAGCTATCTCTACACCTCCCCAATCCCTGCTCTCCACAGGACCTGGCTATCTCTAGTTCTCTTTTTCTATTTGCCCAGATTCATTTCTTTGATTTTCTCCTTGTTATGGGCAGATTTACAGGCTGCTTGAGGGAGCTAAACATCAGGTAACGGGGCCTCTGGCTCAGCCATTTTACAGGCTTTGATAAGCAAGCTCTCATGGTGTCTGGCTAGCAAGCCTCATTCTCTCTGGAGCCTCTGTGGGGAGATCTGCAGCTCCCCCTCACCCTGCCTTATCTGCTCCTCACAGGATACACTCTGGGCAGCTTGGCTCCTTCCACTCTAACCACCCCAACATTCTTTTCTTTTTCTCCTGCATGTATTTGAGCCGATACTTTGTTGGTGATTCTGGTTGCATTTTTCAGGAGGCAGATAATCTACCAAGCTCTTTTCTAGGCCCCTCCCTGCGCCTGCATGATAATCCCTCCTCTTCCTTTCCAGCTCCTTTGCAGAAGTTCATTTCCTGAAATAAGATAAAGGCAGTACAGAAACTAGTTCCCTAAATGCTGCTGTGCCCAGAGAGGACTGAAGACTATGAGATGGAAAATGTGAGAAGACATCTTAAAGCCAGAGGTAAAAGGAACAAGTAGATCTACTCCATCATTAATTAAGACTCTTAAACCCAGCCAAGCATCATGAGGCCAAGGCTAGAAGTTGACTTTCAGGAAAGGTTACAAAGAGCTCAAAAAACAGATGGGGTGGACTACTGTTGGGGGACTTTGAGTGACAATCACAGAAAATGTTTTAATGTGTCTTAGTCATCTTTACTTTCACCCAGGATTCCTAGGAAGGCAGGCTGTGCTAGATAGATGTTGCTTTTTCTATTAACTCATCAGTGATGAGGGCAGCAGGCTGAGGCCTGGCTCACCCCCAGGGTCCGGTAAGCCATGGCTTATAACTGGAAATGAAACACTTTTGACTAAGGACTGGGTGTGAGGCACTTGTTTCTGGCCTGCCTTTACTGCTAACACTGAGACCCATGACTCCCTGGCTGTAGGCCAGGCTGAACTGGAAAGCTTTGACAACTGAAAGATAAGCAATCATGAGCTGGGAGGCTGGATGTGAGCGGAAATAGGAATAGCCATGATCCTTTGCCTAGGGCTGTTTCCCAGGCAGCGCTGCCACTTGGAGGCAGGCAGCTTCTATTGGCCCACGAAAGCAGCACCATGGCCCACGAAAGCAGCAAGAGTGCTAGTTCCCTTTACAACGCACTCCTCTCCCCAAATTCCCTTGAGGCTTGAAGCAGTGTGTCTTCTGACCTGGGGTCAGTGACTAATGCAGGTAGAAAGCTGAATGATGGGATGGAAAGGGCATAGGTTCAGATCTCTGGGTCATCATTTACTAGCCGTGCCAACTGAGCAAAAACATTCTTTTCAGTTCTCATTCTTCAAATGAGTTGTCAAATACCCACTTCATAGAGCTGTAATGAAGACTAAATGAGATAGAAATGTAATAATGGCAGTTAGTTCCATTTTCTCTACTCTTCCCTCACCCACCCACCCCTCTTACAAGTATGGTAGCACCGAATCATGATTTCATTCTCTCTGCCTCAAAGAGAATTCCAATCTCTGAACAGTGTAAAGACCAAAAAGTGATGACACGAACTTTTATCTGTGGATTAAGCATATTAAATAGGAGTAGTTGTCAGAATTCTAAAGCTGTCTTCCCTGGACTTCTGTCCCTTGATTATTAAATCAAACAGGAATGTAGGTACTGCTGTGAAGGGGCTTTGCAGCTTCAATTAAGGTTAAGGACCGTAAGATAGGGAGGTCACCCTGGATTACCTGGCAGGCACAATCTAATCACTTGAGCCCTTAAAAACAGAAATTTCTCTGGCAAGAGTTAAGAGAGATGAGGCAGAGGGGGAAATGAGAGTCTAAATGTGAGAAAGATTCGAACAGCCCTTGCCAGCTTTGAAGATGGTGGTAGAGAATCATGAGCCTAGGAATGTGGGTGGCCTCTAGAAGCTATGGATGACTTCTGGCCAAGAGAGGTCACAGAGATCTTAGTCCTACAACTTTGAGGAACAATTTGGCCAACAACAGGAAATGAGCTTGGAAGTGGCTTCATTCCTCTAAAAAGGAACACAGCCTTGCGGACACCTTAGTTTTGGCCTTGTGAAACCCAAAACAAGGAAACCAGTTGAGCCGACTTAGACTTCTGACCTACAGAACTGTGACATAATAAATGGGCACTGTTTTAAGCCCTCAGATTTGTGACAATTTGTTTGGCAGCAATAGAAACTAATACAGTAGGTTGTGAAGTCTCCTTAATACCCTAGGAGGTAGGTACTGTTACTACCCCCATTTTATAGACAAGGAGACTAAAGCAGAGTGAAAAGGCTCTGAGAGCTCTGCAGGTATGAGACTCAAGAACAGTCGTGTGCACGAGGACATGAAGTACCACAGAGGGGATACAGTCAATAATACTGTAAGAACTATGCACGGTGAGTACTAATCGGGGGGACCACTTCATAAATTACATCAATGTCTAACCACTAGGTTGTACACCTGGAACTCACATAAAATAATACTGAATGTCAACTCTAACTGAAAATTTTTTTTTAAAAAGGAAAAACAATCACGTGATAGAAGTGTTTGCTACCAAGTTTATTTGCAGGTGAAAAGCCAACATTTACAAACATATTTTGTACAATCCAGTGTGCACTGCCCTCATATACTGGGGGCTAAGGAAGACCTAATCCTTCCAACAGCTATAAGCAGTCCTGGATAATGAGTTTATGAAAAACATTTTCTCTTCCTTCAGCAAACAAAATTATTTATGAAACTGTACAGTTCAGCAACAGGGAGCGAAGAAAAAATTACCTCAAGGAAAGCAACAGCTCCTTTCCTGGTGGAATCTGTCATTTTACAGACAGGAAATATTCATATCAGAGATCTTACATTTCAAGAGGAATGGGTTACATAACAGAGCTACAACAATAAACATCTTACTTATTACTAATAAGAAATTAGAAGACTCTCTTTGGACTCCAGTTCTTGACCAGACTTTCAGAGATTGGGGCCAGCATGGCTCCCCTCTCCTCTAATTACTCTCATGTTTCATATTTATATCTACTGCCTGCTTCTGAATTCCTTTCCCGGTGCTCCATTCCAACATTCGAGAGCTGCCCAAGGACTGTTCTGCTTTTAAGTCACATCACATACCCTCCTAAGTACTCACCTTCCGTTGAAGGGTCTGACTCTTGGCCTTTATGAATGCGAGGTTTTAGAGAAACAAACTCAGGGAGACCATCTATTCTCCTGAGGCCAGCCACTCTGTGCTTCCAGCTTTAAGCCGACAGCCCCAGTACAAGGGATAGGGCTGATAAATAATGAATCAGCATCTTGCTCAATTGGTGGTGTTTAAAATGGTTTTAAATTCTTTTCAGGTGAAAAATTACCACAATTTTGTGCTCATGGCAGATTTCAAAGGGAGACTTGAAACAGAAAATCTTTAAGGGACCCTTGCATAGCCTGAAGTTCTTTCTAGGCTGACATACATAAAATATTTAGTAACCAGAACTGTGGAAGGACTGAAGAAGAACTCCCAGGGCCTGGCAAAAGGCCATTCCTGAAGCTCGTTCTTGGGGTCCTGTAGAGACAGGCCCTATACACTAGACACATGGCTGGCTGGACTCAGCAGCAGCTCTAGGAGATCTGGGGTATCAGGTAGGTGTTCAGCTCCTGGCACTGGTAGAGGGCTACGCTGTCCAACACCCATTCTCGGGTCACCACAGGTGCCTCACACATCTGCCCAATCGCTGAGGACAGAGAATGCAAGCAGAGATTAGTGTCAAATCACGTTTTCCCTGACCAGACTCTAGTCAATGTACTCTGGGGACCTGGCTATATGAGTTCTTAGGGTTACTCAGGTGGGAGCAAATTTTTGCTCTTAAGTGATACTTTAAGACATAAGACTTTATTCATAAGCCTGAGAAGTGACTGCTGGTGGAAGCCTACAGCTTCTGATAACTGTTAAAGAAAAAGTCACCAGAGACAGCAAAACAGCATTGCAATTTAATGATGTGAAAACATATTTGTAATATCATGAGTGAAAAAGCAAAACAGTATGATGAGCATGACGACATCTGTATAAAATCTATGAGTGTACATATACATACACACGTGCTTGGAAAAATTTTATGGTGATCATCTGCAAGTGGTGGGATTACTGAAATTCTTTTATTGTGTTTGTACTCATTTCTATTTTCTGTGATGAACATTCATATTTAATACCCTCCCTCCATGGAAATAGTTCATGCATTACTTTTACAATGTAAAATAAACAAAAAGTTTTAAAAGGACATTTTAGCTAGCTAGCTAGCTAGCCAGCCAGCCAGCCAGCCACCCATCCACCATCCATCTATCCAGTATTTATTGAGCACCCAGAATGTGCTGAGAACCACGTTAATTAAGCACTGGGTAAACTGGTGAACCAAACTCATCCTGCAGGACCCCATATGACACAAGTACATGCTTGTGGCCTTCTGAAGGCCCAAACAGCTGTACCATACACTCTAGTTGATCTAACAGGACCTTTACACCTAAAATCACCACAGTAATCTACACATTTAACCTGGGCCCTCTATCCCATACTCCTCTGGATAAAGGCTTACAGCAAGACTTACCATGGAAGCCACCGTCCTCTGTCCAGGCATCTGGCTGCACAACCACAACTGGGTGAGTATCCTGCATCCCCGGGAAAGAAATATTACGGGTATCAGAACAGGACTTTTAGAATAGTCACTTCATCACCTCTTGATGGTTTGCTGAAGTAGACTACTCTGGGGCGAGCACAGAAAGGAAGGAGAAGGGCACAGAGCAAAAAGGAAGGGATAGAGGGAAAGAGCCTTCCCTCAGAACATTACATACTTAGATCCTTTACAGAGAGAGTCTTCTGAGGCTACACTGGGGAGGTGGTGGCTCATAAGGACTGATAGGTGACGCCTTGCTCAATCACCGGAAAGAGTATTAACACTGTGTCCTCCCTCTCTGACAGGAGGACCAAATGCTTACCTCGCCAAGGGTGAATGATGAAGGCTCCTTCACCACAGAAGCCCCACAGAGCTGCACTATCCATTCTAGTTGATCTAAATAGGATATTTAAACCAAAATCACCACAGTAATCTGCACATTTAACCTGGGCCCTCTGTCCCATATTCCTCTCAACGAAGGTTTACAGCAAGATGTCTCAGTGGGAGTTCCTGTCTCTCTGCCCCAAAAGGACAGAAAGGCCTTAAACTACAATCTACAGTAGGGGTACGAATTTTAAGTCAATTTGCCACTGATATGCTACTTACTTTGGTTATCAGTCCCCATAAGGCTGCTTGGTAGATAAGGTTTAATAGTCTCTCAAAATATTTTGAAAGAAAAAAAAAATACAAGATCTAATTTCTATTAATTTGCTAAACTGCTGGCAAGATACTGCGAAAAAAACTCACACCTGCCTTCCATCCCTCCTTGCCTAATTCTGTGTTGGTAATTGATAATCATAGCCACTGAGAGCACCATGCTCGGTGATAATTACTATAAATGTCAAGAGACGGGAAGATCATTTATTCAGCCCAAAAAAAATACTTTTCCTCCGGGACAGAGACTCGACATATCAGCTGAGAAAGGCTACATGCTGAGCTGGATTCGATGTACTCGGGGGCCTAGAAACCAGGAGAGATTGTAGAAATGTTCCACTTGCACCTGGAAAATCAGCAGAACTGACCGATGAGTGGTTTCTGGGCCCTTTTGGGTACTCTATTCTATCAACCAATTCCTGGAAATTGCTGAGGTGCTCCTGTTTGTCTGAGTGCAGTGAGGTCAACTGACTCACCTCCAAAATGATACCTGCTAGAGACTCTGGTTTTCATTACACCGAAGTACAAAAACATTGAGAAATCCTTGAGTGGTATGTGAAAGTTTCATAAAAATTCAATCCATAACCAATAAAGAAGACATAAGCAAAATTACTTTGTCAGGCTCTCTTGCTGCCACTCATATGTCCCTGACCAGATGCCAAGGCTGTCTTCTGAGGAGTAAGAGGACCTGATCCCTGGGGCAGAAGTGGGCAAAGAGGCAAAGGTAGGGAGCCTTTGTCTTAAAAAGAAAGAACCAAATCTACATATATACCAGAGCCTGAGTTGAGGCCTACAGCACTCCTAATCACATTCAGTGTCAAATTTAATTAGAAAATGTTCATCAAGAGTCTTCCCCGGCTCTGAGGCCCCAGGCTCACAGGGCTTATGCAGCTGCTGAGCTTTCTTCTCTGTATCAAATAAAGAGGGTTTAGGAAGAGCAGAACTCTCTCCCTTCTTATTTTCCCCTTTTCTTAGACCAAAGGGCAGTAAGAGCAGTTCTATCCCATCTGATCACATAACATACTGTGTCCTGGATGTTAATTCTTCACTGCCTTCCAGCTCTTGAGAAGGAGCACAGGGCTGTTTTTTTTTTCTGACAGGGTAACATTTAGGTGTGGTTTTGCCTGACAGGTGGCAGAGAATATAATCTCTCACCAATCTGAAGAACCCCGATAAGATGACCCCTCCTATGTAAAACTCCACTATGTAAGGGAAAGGCTGGTACTGGACTCTGCAGTTCTCCCAGTCTCTTACCTGTGGGCATGTTGGTAAAAGGTCCGTAGCAACAGATTTCTAGGCCTCTGAAGATCTGGGAGAAGAGAGGGACAGAGGGACGGAGAGAAAGAAACACTAGTTGTAAGAGTGTGGGTTTTATAAAAAACAATATAAAGAGACTCTCAGTCCCATGTCCAGAACACTGGTGGATTTTAGAAGATGTTTCTGAAGTGTGTGTAGTTTATCTATAGTCGTACTTTGTCATTCAAGGGCTGAGCATACCCCCTTGCCACCAGTCAGGCCCAGGCTCCATCCTGATAACCTTTTCCAGGTGATTTAACTTCTTGTTAGAGATGAGAAGATAAAAAAAGGTCCTTTTTTTTAATAGCAAGAAATTCAGCTATTAGCTAGCATTTCATGTTTATCTAGACGTGGTACATTAGTACTTGCCATGACCCTGACTGGCAGAGAGGTCTACATTTGTATGTACACGCTCCTTTTCTCTTCTTTCTGGTCCCAAGCATCTGTTCCTGCATTCATACTGCTCTGAGAATGCCCACTGTTTCCTCAGGAACAATGTAGTGACGCCTGGTTCTGCCTCTCCTTACAGAGCTGACCTTAATGCCTGGTTTCCAGGAGACACAGATCACACTGGACCCCCTAGAGGGCCTCTTCCACCTACAGGGCTCAATAGCACTATCCAGAAGATCTTTCTGCGATGATGGAAATGTTCTATATTTGTATTAATAAGGTAGCCACGAGTCACATGCAGCTACTGAAATGTGGTTAGGATGAATGAGAAACTAAACTTCATATTTTATTTAATTTTAGTTATTTAAAATTTAAACAGCCCTATGTGGTTGGCTGGTGGCTGCTGTGTTTGATAGGCAAATTCTTACAAATGCATTGGTTTTGGTTTTTAGGAAATGACTTGGGTATCATTTAAAAGAAATCTAAATTTGTGCCAGTTGGCTGGATATATATCATTAGAGTAACCCTCCTTCTCTTGACCCTCTTTCTTTCTTCCCATTTCCACTGGAAAGAAAATTGCCTCGGCCTAGAACTCACCTTACTTCAAATCAGAGAGACTGGGGAAGAGAAAAATTGTGAAGCTAAAAGCACATGACTACCTTTTAGGAAGTGCCCCCCAACACTCCCCTACCCCACACTACAGTCAGAGGAATGAGAAAGGACAGCAAGAGAAATCTATTTTTGTTTTAAGTGCCATTCTCACTGTGTGAATAAACTGCATCCTTAACCTGTTGAAAGGACTTAGATGCCCATAATGCTAAAAGTTCTCCCCAAGCAGTCAGCTGGAGCCAAATGTTGCTGTAAAAAGTGCAAAAGATTAGAAATTTTTATATTTGGGCTGGCGCTCATTGAGGAGAATCACTAGTTATGACATAAGAAATCTGAAGTTTCACCTCTACAAATATATTTCTCTTCCACAGGAAAATACTATGGTGAGATTTTGTATCTTTAGAATGTCATTACTCTGACCAGGTACTTTCCATCATTGCCACCCCAAATGCAGGAAAAAACCCCAAACACTGGATTTCCTTTGAAGGAGGGAAGAATCTGGTGCTAATTCTGCCTTGCATATACAAATGGCTGGATCACACAAGCTCCCCTGGGGTGAAGACAGAAGCAGAAATAGGGCCAGCAGCTTTTCTTGGCATCTCAAAGTTACTTGTCAGGTTCAGAGGGGTGTGGCTGGGGTGACCCCAAGGGTTCAGAGCTCCAGGACTTGATTTGTGATCATATTCCACAGCAGTTTTCCTTGGACAATCATCTCTATGTGTTTTCTCTCAAGTTCCATACAGGGACAGAAGGTGCCCCATATGGGGTTGTCCTGAAATGTGGTGCACACTTAGAAAGAAATGCAGACCAGGAGCAGAAGCACTCAGTCAGGGACCTGAGAAAGCAGCTGGCTCAGGCCTGACACACACATGTGAAATCTTGCCTGGACTTCTCCCTGACAGCAGAGCACAATTTTGGTTATCTCTTAGTTTTTGCTACAGGATGATCTGGGGAAAGTCACTGAGTCTTCCTGGGCCTCTAGTCCTTCATTTTCAAAAATGTCAGAATAATCTTTTTCTCCTCAGCGAAACCTCCTCTAACTTTCCAAGAAACTACGGTATTGTAATTAAGAGTTCAGATTCTAGAGCTAGACTGGCTGGGTTCAACTTCTAGTTGTGAGTTCACAACTAGCTGTGTAAGCTTGGGCAATTACTCAACCTCTCTCAACCTCAATTTTCTCATGTATAAAATAGACATAATTATAGTACATGTCTCATAAAGTTGCTGTAAAATTATTAATCAGTTAAAATATGGTTGAGTGTTTAAAGCTGGCTATAGTGAACATAATGCAGATGTTAGCTATTGAGTATCAATCACTTTCACTTCTATACACCCACAGACAATACTGTGTACATCCCCTTCACAGCACTTATCACACTGCTTTCGAGAAAGACATCATGGTGAAGTGGAAAGAATAAGGCTTAGATTTACATATGTTTCAAATCCCAGCTCTGCCACTTATCAGCTGAGATTTGAACTCTAGACTGGGCCAAATTAGCTTCCTCCTCTAAGCTTCTAAGTTCTCTCAGTCATAAAAGGTACTTATTTACCTTGTTGGCCTAGGAGAACTAAAAAGGAACACACATGGAAGCACCTAGCTACTGCTCTAGCAGTGAGTCTGTAATGCCCCTTACAAGATGAGTGAGACCATCTCTGAGAAGGGGGCTGGAACACAGAGGGGTTTTTTGTCAATGTTGGGGAGGAGGGCCTTACCTTTCTGTCCTGGGATTCTCTTGCTCGCTTTGGACCTTGGTGGTTCCTTCCATTGACAACATCACCTCTGACTTCAAAATCGTGCTAAAAGAAACCAAACCCAAACCACAGGGATCAGAGGAAGAGAGGCCTCTTTCAATGGAAGCAATACTGTACATGTGTTTTGTTTAAGGAATTCAGTACTGCCAGGCAAGGTTTTGACCCTGCTCTCCCCCTACCCCATAAATAATTCTTTTTGGTGGACTGGATGAAATGACCAGTATCTCAGCTGCTGAAATCAATTCCCTGAAGCAAATCTTTGTGGGCAGAAATTAACAATTGGCTTTTCACCTCACTGGGACTTAATGCATTTTAATTTTCAACATTTATCTCCTCTCAAAACATTCACTTAGCATTTAGATTAAATTGCTAATGCTGTGCTGTTATAAAGATAACTGGAGAATTTCTGATCTCTTAAATCAATTGTGGATTACCATCTAAAGGCTTCTCAGATTTTCATTGAGAGATTTAGTTAATGAAATCAAAATGATAAAATATACATTTAATACACTGAAGAAAGAGGTTTTTCATAATTACTATTTTGACTGGTCAAGGACAAGAAAATGAAGAACAATGGGATTGGGGAGGTTACATCTTTTGGGAGAAACCTGGGTAAGAATGCTTAGAAACCATTCTGACTGAAACTCAGATTGTAGGAAGACCACATCTGTTGCCAAGAGTATTAAGAAGGAAAAATAGTCATGATAGTATAACCACAGGCTGCTGTTAGGGGAAAGACCACTTAATATTTCCCAGTCGCCTGAGAGGAATCCAGTGATAAATACGTAATCTATTTAAAGATAACCCTCAAATTTATAGTCCTGATTATACCCCTGTGCCTCCTTAACCTCTCTACCCAGATTCTTAGTATTAAATCCCAAAATTCACCCATCTAAAACAAAGCTTTTGATTCTACTCCTGCCCTTCCCTTCTCCCACTATCTTCCTTATCTAATATTACTAATATCCACTCTATTGTTCAGGCCAAAATCCCAAGCATCACCTTTTCAATTATTCTCTTTACCTCGTCCTCCAAATTTAACCCATTAGTAAGTCCTAGCTCCAAATATATCTTAAACCAACCTCTTCTTATCATCGCTATGTTTTCAATTACCTTATGTAGATAATTCAAACTCCTTACAATGACTTACACCAAATCCTACCGGCTTTGGCACTTGTCTCTGACCTTCTCCAACCCCTTGTCTAATCTCTGCTCCCTACATATTACTCACTGATTATTACTCTCCATCTACACTAGTCTATTTTTCTTTAACAAGCTCATTTCTACCTCAAGACTTTTATACTTGCTATTCCTCTGCCTAAAACATTTGTTACGTACATTTTTCAATGCCAATTCTTTCTTATGTTTTAATCTCATCTTAAGCATTTTGGAAGCCATCCCTGGTCTCCTTAACGTAGTCAACCTCTGTCCTCAATTACTCTCTGCTATTCTGTATATTTCTTCATAGTATTTATTGTTATTTTAAGTGATCTTTATTCTTGTGTATTTTCCCTGAATAGGACAAGAATCCCACTAGAGTAGGGACCTGTCAGTCTTGTTTACTGCTGCATTCCTGGTACCTAGCATATAGTAGGCTCCAAAAAATATAGGTCACTGAATGAAAGTTAAAATCAACAAAAATGTCACTTAATTATGAATGTTAAAAAGTACAAAATAGTTTAAAACCACTTTTGCTAATTTTATATTGCCTGATCTGTTGTCACCAGCAGCTCTTAGATAGTTCTGTTCTAAAATTATTCCTCCTCCTACACTCAATTACCTCTCACTGTTCTCAGTATCATAAAGAGTAATATCTCTCTGAAGGAATCTGATTTCTAAACAGATACATTTGCATATTAACAGGAAGAATTTTTCTTTAACAGTGAACAATCAGTTCTCTATAAAGGTGTATTTGTATGCATGTAAGATTTAGGTGGGCTTACTTCTTTTGCTTATCAATCTTTTTTTTTTTCCCTTTATAAACTCCTTTTCCTTCTTCCTAAGAAAGGCTTGTTTCTATTGAAACTTAGAACAAATGAGTGAGAAACACAATTTCTGGGTTTGTTCTGCTTAACTCTTGATAAACTCCATCATCAAAGAAAATCTGGGGTAAGTAGTGTGAGGAAGGAAGCAGCTAAATTTCCAATGATTATGTGACTCATCTGCACCAAGGCTTTTTGATTGGTTTGTAACATCAAATACCTACCTCATCTAGAATCGTTCTTTCTTTAATAGACTGGGTCACCCCTAAAGAGATCACAGAAAAGACAGGTCACAATGCAGAAGAACATGCTCTTTTCGTGTAGGTGGACGGTGAAGTAATTCGCATAAGCATACAGGAGGAATAACATTGAGTAGAGGTCCCCCCTATAAAGCCAGTCCTTAATAAGGCTTGTAGCAGAGATTTTCTTCTGGAGACACAGTTGATGCTTAATCTAAATATTATAAAAGTGCCTGCTGCACATAGATTTCTGCACTACTATTAAATAAATGCCTAGTTCCTATGCTAACATTGCTAGGAGCAGACTAGGTTCCCTTAGTTATAAAAAGAAATCCATTTCCCCAGCATGACCAGCTAGTTTAGTGTTATCATTAAAGACCTTTGGTAATTCAGATTCCACATCAGCAAAAACCTTCGGTGTTAAATGTTAGGTGTAAAATTGCAATTCTGAGGTGTTAAAGGAAAGGAGAAATACATTGTACTTACAGAAATAGCTAACTACCCACTTTCCTCCTGCAATTCCCAGAAAATATTTCAGTGTCCGTTCACATACAAACTCGGTGTCTGCAGAATGAAAAACATCCAAAGAATTAGCACAAGTTGAAAACAAGGTCAGGAAGTGCTGCCATAGAAGCTAAAGAACTCCAGATCCATGTTACTTGAAGTCAACCTGGATGGATGACTCCAACATCCCTGGTGATAGAATCAGAAGCTGGAAGCACCCCTAATTACAACCAGCAGGTGTGGATCTTTGGAGGCCTGGAAAAGGCTGATATAAAGTTAAAACCAGAGGAAATGTATGCCCTATCATCTAGATGCCAAAACTACCTACAGATGTTCATCATTGTGTTCAAGAAATTATCCACATCAGTAATGTCGATATTAGTGTGTGGGGAAGATTTTACTGGATGGCAATATGTGGAAGGAGAAAACAGTATTGTTGAAATGCTATATCTGAAAAGTCAATGCAAGTGACAAATTTTCACCCTCAGAACTTCTACCTGTGGAATTCTAACCCCTTTAATTCCTAATTCCCTTGAGCGTGACAGAAAAATACTGAGTATTTTCATAGCTTTTCTCCTTTCTATATACTACTTCAGAAAGCAGTAGTTGAAGAATCACTTATTTCCTAGTGTTTTAAAGGTCTCATTGAAGAACTAAGCAAACTGAGGAAAGAACACTTAATTGTAAACAGGAGAAATGTATTTAACTAAATCCTGAACACAGTAGGCCATCTGCCGGTAATAGCAACAGCCATTCCCCCTTACAGAATTCTTCACGAATTATTAAAATCTTTTTTCTTTCATCACAATTTTATAGCTTATGTTAACTTCTGTGAAAGTTGATTCAATATATTTTAAACTCATAAATTTTAGCTCAAAAGTGTTGTATTGCCTTTGAGTTTAAAGGTTGAATTACTTCAGATTTAATTTACATTTTACTTTCCTTTTCGCCTTCCAGCAGTTTTGTTCCAAATCTATAGCTTAAGATATATTAAACTTTAATGAAATTTATTTCTAAAATAGTACTTTGTTCATGCTACCTTGTTCTGGCACCAAGTTCCTGTATTATTCTGACTCTGTGTTATGACCTGTATGAAGTAGAAACCTAACATCTTAGAGGTTCTAAGGCAATGTGCCCCTGTCAAGGAGTCTGGACCCTCTGCTCAAAGACCTGTGGCAATGTGAACAGAAACATCCTGGAGTGGATCATCATATTCCCAGAGAGTTAATAATCGACTATTGGAAGACTTACATCCATGCTATGCTTAACAAATACTCCCATTTCTTCATGTAATGTTATACCACAGATGCAATATATTCTATAAAGGTTCTTGGCATACCTGTTTTCATAATGACATGAGTAGTCTCTTCGGTAATTAGATTAGTTAAAGTAATGTGGTGTTTTCTGGCAAACTTGTGTACAAGCATCTGAAATCAAATCAAATATTACATTATAATATATTACCTCTAGTGCACAGCTTAGAGTATGTTATCCTAGCTCTTAGTTTCCATTTTTTCCCTCAGAAAAGATACATTCTTTTTATTCTAAGATGCCTGAAGTCTCAAGATAAATAGCAATTTGATACAAATTATATACAAATCAGATGAAGAAATTCTAAAGTAGTCCATGTTAGCAGACGTGAACTATAACCACAGATTCAAAATAATAATTTTCCCTTTAATAGCAGATATCGTTTGGTTCCCTAAGACAACTAGTTTCTTTGTAGTGATACTCTACTATACCATAATTTAGATTTATCAGCCTACACTATATAAACTAAGAGGTAACTAGCCTATACAGAAAATTATGCTACATATATGTGGCTTAAAAATAAGATTCAACCCTCTGATAGTTACAAAACATTCAAGTCAAGAGTGCAGAAACTATCCATTTCTCTTCAGAAGGACTGGAAGAGACTCATATTACTCCCAAAAGAAATCTAGAGCCTTCTAGCTATTATCTATCAATCAAATAAAAATCAATAGGCAGTAAAGGAAATTAACAAGATCCATTATGGACACAGTTGACATAATTAGTAGCTACTGTTTGGTAAATAACTCTGTTTACCAAGGGCCATCATTTATTAGCCATTGCCACCCAAGCCAATATTTACGTGCTGTACAATACTGCAGTGGAGATCAGGTTATCTTTCTCTCATGCTACCTTATTCCATAGTGCCACAGGGCACTGAATAAAGCAGGCTAGTGAAGCTAATGACATCCTTCCCCTTTTGCCACTGCCCTCTGCCAGGATCATTAGCAATTCTGAACTGATTAATTGCTGAAATCCCAGCCTTGAAACAGTGTTCAGTTAGAAAAACAGCTGATGAAAAGATCATCTTAATATGGGCTTCCGAATTAATCATGTATAATACAGTCAGCAGCTTTCATAATAAATTTATCACACTCCAGCAATTCTGAATAGAGCTGAAAAGTTTTCCTCTTTGCTTGTTTAAAGACAATATGTACCCAAGCCACTTATAGTCTAATCTGCAGCTCAGAATTACCCATGGCAAAAATGATTAGATCATTTTAGCCACCTCTGAAAAGCTGAACTCACAAAACAAAGAAGAAATGCTATTTTTCAGTGAATAAATGGGAATTCTAGATATGCAGGCAAATGATTGAGGGCAACATAAACAGATACAGGTATGAATTTTCAGAGCAAACAGCTGGTCTGGGTACCAGGTTGTGAAATGAGAATTCTAGCATTATTGATGAGAACTTATATTCATTATATCTACTAGGGCAGACATAGCTTACTTTGTCTTTTTAGTAGTGGGACACATCTGGCCACAGGGAATGTTATGCTGAGTTGCTACCCATGGAGAAGTTAAGATGAGAAATGGTTCTTATCCTAGGAATGATATATCAACAGATACTCAAGAATGACTGGGTCATCTCTCAGTGTGTAATAAATGACACCCACTATTCATTTGATACTCTGGGTGTGTTATCTTACCATGATTCTTTAAGGAATATTCACTCGATTATTTTATTATGAAGTAATACCAATGGTGATTGATTACAAGGAAGGAAAATTTTCTAAGATGTCTGAAATCTACACTAAACAAGGTTTCAGCAGTCTTAATATTTTAATGGGTATTTTTCCACAGTGTGAAACAATTCCTGTTTCTGGCATGAGGGGCCAGGAGATGTCAAAATCCTAATGGGGAGGGGGTCCTGCAGAGCAGAAATTATGGGGCAGAATGCTGAATAACTGTGTCACAAGCCAGGATAAAGCAAACATACACTGGAGAAATGTCATTATCTGGCAGTATGCTTGGAACCAGTTTAAATTTCGTTAATCATGCTAGTATGTTCTCTCAGATATGAACCAAGGGGAAAAGAGGCCTCCTGGGGAGTAGAGCTATACTTATTTGTTTTAGATAAGAAAATTTTAAATAAAAAGCTCTATATCATACCTAAAACTATAACCAATATTAATATTTAATAATTGTTTTCTTAAGTGAATGTACACAAAATAAACCATGCTTTAGCTTTATCTAGGTCCAAATTTTTCAGAAATCAGTAATGGAAATTAAATTACATAGAATTGTGTCTGTTTCCTAGATTTCTTCCTGTAGGTTATTCATTGCTAGTATCTATTTAAAACTATCTGCAGTATGTTAATGAAGTCTTAGCCATTAAGGAGACACATACGAACACACTCACAAATTCTTTGTGGGTCAAGCCTGATGCCACCATAGATATTCTTTTGTTTACTCTTTTTGTTGAAGATATCACTTCTGGTTTCTTGCTCACACTTTCTTCTCTCACATTATACCCAACAGTATTAGTATGAGCAGCAGCTGGACTCTTGGCAGATTCTTGAACTTGAAATTGGGGTAACTTCAATGCAGAGGTTGAAGCTGGCATGCTGCAAATGTAAGCCGGCTCTGGGGCTCTGTCTTCAGAGGGATCAGACTGAGGGTCATCAGAGAAGAGGCTGACTCCAGATTCTAGGTAAGGGGTTCCCTCTGAAAGGAATGGGGAAGAAGTTTAATCTACATGACAATGAATCTTGAATTACAATATCTAGTCTGCTAAGAATCAAAAGATAGATTAAGTTAGGTTAAGAGAAAAATGGGTCCACTAATACACTGTTAGTGGAAGTACAAAGTGGCATAACTTTTCTAAAGGACAACTGGCATTATATTCCAAAAGCCTTGCATGTTTTTACATTTCTAGTCAAAAAGTCAAGTTTTAGAAATGTATCCTAAGGAGATCAAAGATGTGTGCAAAAGTTTAGTCATAGGAATGTTCAGTGCTACACTGTTTATAACAGTAAAGTATTAGGAACAACCTAAATGTCCAATAATAGATTAAATAAATTACAGCACATCCACTCCAATGGAGTACTCTTCACCCATTACATTTAATTACAATAAAATGGAGAAATGCACACATCCATGTTCACTGCAACATTATTCACAAGAGCCAAGAACGGACAACTCAAATGTCTATCAATAGATGAATGGATAAAGAAAATGTGGTAAATACATACAATGGTTTGAAAATGCTGAATGGATAGCTTAGAAAAAGAAAATCCTGTCTCATGCTACAAGCATGGATGAACCTTAAGGACATTATAAGCAAAAGAAGTCAGTCACTAAAAAAAACAAATACTGTATGATTCCATTTACATGGTGTCAAAAGAAGTCAAACTCTTAGAAAGTAGAATGGTGGTTGCCAGGGGGTAGGGGAGGGGAATAGGGAGTTGCTGTTTAAAGGGTATAGTTTCAGTTTTGCAAGATGAACGAGCTCTAGAGATCTGTTGCACAATGGAAATACTAATACTAGTGAACACTTAAACACGTAAGACGGTAAATTTTATGTTATGGTTTTTATCACAACTAAAAATAAAAGCAAAATTTAAATGCCATTGATTTTAAGATGCTATTCTATTTCAGAATCTTAAAAACAAAATTGTATCTTAGAATCCACTAAATCCAATATTACAAGGCCTGCTTTCTATAATTTTGGTCATTTATTTCATCTAGTTTAAATATCTCTTTTTTATTTCCTACATTCTCCAACTGTTTGGCAATGAACATAGATAGAGCACTTCAGTAAAGGAAAGAAAAAAAGGTTGAAAAATGAGAAATACTCAATTTGTATTTCTTCATTCATGATATCATTTCCTTCTTCATCTAATAAGTCATCTGATATCATTACCAAATTAAAAATAGGAGACCATCTCTGAAACATTTCAGAAAATGTCACTCCATCAAGAAGTAAGCACAGCTTAGTAGAATGAGATTCCTAAAATGACCCTAATTAAAATGGCCAAATACCACATTTAGATGCCAAAGAGCACCTTTTATGATAATGAGTTTTTGAGGATTAATTCAAAACTTTCCTTATTAATTAAAACTTTGATTTACAAGCCATAATACATACCATTCATTTAAAATGATTTATAAGACATAAAATGTATAGTCATTTATATTCATTAATTCATAAAATAAGAGCTTACTTTGGAGATTTGACTCATTTTTCAGTAAAGAACAGGCCTAAAACTTTATCCTAGAACTCTTATCTAACCGTTAAAGTATCTAGAGCACACCAAGATACTCTCATCTTCAAAACTGTTAGAGTTAAACCAGTATAGACAGATAAACAACTGCAATAATTTTCAAGTAAACTTGGATTAACATTCAAACTATTTTTTAAAAAATGGGTTTAAATATAACAGATGCATCTGTTTAAATATAACATGATATATTAGTATGTCTGAAAGTTAATTAACTAGAGTATCTTTAGATAAGATTCAGAGTAAAATAAACGTATTTTCTTCATCAGAAAAGATGAAATATTATCCAGATCTAGTTGTGGCAAATAAGATTGCTCATTATACCTTGGGCTTCAGGCTTTATCAGTTGTTGCTCCAACACTTTAGCAACTTTATCGAGCTCCTTTTGAGACGGGCAGTTTCTGTTCTGAAGACTCTGTGAGTGGCTGTGCACATACCACCTATCATCTAACAACTGGGATTTAGAAGGGGAAGACCTAGAAAGAAGGATAACAGAAGAAAACCATCACCACAGCTCCTGAAAGGAGGAATCGTATTTCTCTAGCAGCCAAAGCATAAGTGAAACAGTTCATTGTTAAGAGAGATCGGGAATGACTAGCAAAAAAGAACCCAAGTGAAGGTCTAGAAGCCTGGATTCATGATGTTGGCCAACATGTCAGGGTTGACACAGAACATTTCTTAGGGTCTGATCTTAGGCACTATATCTCTTAGTCGTTTAAAAGCATGTCAGCAAATTTCGGCAAATTATTCACTGCCACTCAGTCAAATTCTGTGGCACTATTCCACTTGAGTCCCAAGGGTGTGTCAGAAGCAGATTTCTCATGAAAATAGAAAGTCGATTAATTCTGACATTGGTATACTCATTCTTTCCACCCGTTTTCAGCAAAATTCATAGAATCATCCCTATCTCTTGCCTTTTCAATGTCCAAAATAAAATCATTCTAAAAACAAAAGCTAGCTATAAAGTACTGTTAGAAGAGTATATACACTCAGTAATTCCTCTACTCTTTCAGGTGTTCAGGACTTTGCTGAATAAGTTACTTAAAAAGTTTAAAGGACCACCAAGATAAGCTAATTAATTCAAATAGTTATTGGGTATTTATTATGAGTTAGGCACTAACACTTGATCCTATGGATTGCAAATGAGCAAGACCTAAATTGCTGCTCTCAAGTAGTCTAGTAGAGGGAAGAAACTCAATCAATGTGCAGGTTCTTTAAATCAATGTGTAGGTTCTTTAATAGAAGTTTCTTAGGGTGCACTGGGGTGGGGGAAGAAGAGCAGGAGTATTTGGTCTGAATATTAAATGGGTGCTTAGCTCAATTAGTTAAAGCATGGCAACGAAGTCATTACTTCTAAACGTGGGTTTAGTACCTATGGAAGCTGGATCTTTTACTTCTCTGTCATAGCCACAGTGCTAGTACCCTAGCCTCAAAAATACATCCTCAGTGACATCCCAGAAGCTTGGAAAAGATGGTATGATTAGATTATTGACAACTTACCATTATTCCCAGAAAGATAAGTAAATGTATAAAATATACATAAATTCGGTAGGAACTCAATAAATGATTTCCTCTTCCTTCCTAGAGTGGTAAGATGTGTGACTCTAATGGCTCTGAGACATTTTCCTTAACAATCAAATAGGAATAGTCCAGAACTTGTTCTTTTACCTTCAGTGTTGTTGCGAACATCAAATGAGAAAGTAGGTGAAGTATTTTTGAAAATAAAAAGTACTATATAGTCTTGTCTCACAGCAATTTGCAAAAACACTCTAAAGATACTGTGACTATTTCTTGGGGTAAATCAATAGCTCAATTTTTTCTACAAAGGCAAAAACTTCAATTAGGGCAAGGACTGCCTTGGAGAAGTCTACCATCAGCCTCTAGGCTTGTTTAGGTTTTAGTTCTATGCTTTATTCTGACTTTCAGAAGGGACAGATGTACTGTGCATCTCCCATATTGTCGCCCATGCCTTGTACAGTCCAAAAAGCCTATAAAAATTAAGCAAAAGAAGTGTCCTAAGGCAAGGAGGGGTTAGAAATGTCTGTGCACAAAAACCCAGAGAAAGTATGGTAAAAAACATTTAATAATAAGAGTTCAATATAAGCAAAGGTGTTACTTAGATACCACAATTTGACATTTACTACTTCTTACCTTTCCACTCCTGGTTCTCTATTTTTATTGGTGGATCTACCCAGAGATTCTTGAAACTTGTTTGCAGAAAGGCTTTCTGGATTCTGCCTTATAGGATATGCACTACTTTTCTCTGAAGTTAATACTGCTTTAAATGGAATGAGAAAACAAAGAAATCAACTGTTTTGTCCTGATGGTGATATTTCGGGTGAATATATCAATTTTTTTCAAAAGCAGTAATCTGTGACAATCAATTGGTTTTTAAGCAAGTATATCAGACAGAATTTTATAAACACAAGTGATCCAGCAGCAAATGGAACTAAAAAATATATAATAGGATCACTTTAAAACTGCATAAATAATGATACCTGAGACAAGGCTGAAAAAAACCATGTATTTACATTTTTTGGTCTTAAATGATAAGAAAATAAGAATGGGAAATGATTTTTTTAATCTCTAGAGCAAACTAAATTACACTCAAATCCCCTTAAGTACTGGAAAGCACAAAGCACGTTCCCTTTTCCATTTCTACTGTCTCCACATCAAAGGCTGTATAGGATGGGAGTTTGAGCTTTTTCATGTGTGGAGAAACAGAGGGGAGGGGTCAGATGAGAATGGAAAAACAGGTGACATTTTGCTTCACATTTTCAATTACTGAAGAAAAAAACAAACCAAAAAACCAACACACACGAAAAAACAAAGTGCTGACTGATAAGGAACCTCAAAGTAATAAATGGAATTAATGATGAAATGGCACAAGAAAGAAAAACACAAAACAGACCAAAGGCAAAGCTCTGGCATATTAGTACATCTTTTTTATTTATTAATTCCTCCAAATGTATTACTGTCCTCTGCTTTCTAGGAAGTAGCTTAAAGGCAAAAAGTTTTAAAAAGCAAAAACAAATACTTAAAAATTACAAATCTCTTCTATTCATGAAAAAGTCACTGACAATTGTAACTTATTTTGAGCTTCTATCAGAAAAGCTAAAATCCATAAACTAAGGCAGAAAAATTTAAATGAAGGGCTGTATTAATTAAACTGGTTTTTGTTTGTTTGTTTGTTTGTTTTAAGACACAGGGGGCCTGAGGGGAATAATCATTGATTTCTTGAGTTAATCCTCAAATGCATTATTTATAGTTTCCTTTGTGCTCATCTTTTCTGGACCTGTGGGTGTCTAGGAACATAAGAACTCTCTGTCTAAAGCTAGAGCTGCTTAAAGCAAGCAGAATCTCAGTTTAACCATGTAGGTTTTTCTTTCAACTCAGTGTGTAAAGCTTTTTAATAAGGGTATCCTTTCCCCCCAAATACAGGGTAATAAGGTAAATGATAATGTGCAGTCTCTAAGAGATCACACCAAACGGGATTAACCATTTGAAAGGGTTATAAAAAAGAAGTGAAAGGGTAGGGGGGAAGCCTCGGACACAAACACAGATATTAGTCATTCCATCACCTGAACATTTAGTGTATGAGTCCGTCTTTTCACTACAATGGGGTCAAGCTAAGAAGAAAATAAGCTATCCTGAATTGTTATTCAATAACTCAATGGTACCTAAAAAATACAGGGCGAAACTTTTCTGTTCTTTTTTCTTAATTCTTATTTCAAAAATGCAGGTATCCACAGCCCAAGTACTGAGACAGTACTGTATTCTCCTTTAAATCGTTCCCTTATCTGAGGGTCTTAATATATGTTATATTCTTCATGAGTAGGCAATATGGGCCAGATCAAACATTCAGTAAATTTATTGACTGCTTATTATGTGCTACGTACTGTGCGAAGTGTTGGGAGAATCAAAGGAAAAGACACTGGGGAAGAAGAGAGACCTTAAGAAATGGTAAACTATAAAATACAGAACCCACAATAAAATGCAGCTTTAAAAAAGCACATAACTCATCCACCCAGGTGGTTCAGAATTTCCAGGGGAGGAGCCTAGGAATTTTTAATATGTGCTTCCAGGAATGAACTTACTATGGGACAAAAAAGCTCAGATGTGTCTGAAAACCACTTCTGCTATAATGGGCTATGACATTATAAATGCTAATGTTTGCTTTATGAATGACAGGTAATCCAGGAGAAAAAAACAGTCGAGTGCCTGATATGAAATAGCTTTACCTGTAGAGGGAGGTACACATAATTTATAATAGATCGGTATACACATTTGCACAAAAATATTATACACATTTGGGAATGACCCTTAGATATACAGTAGGGCAGATCTATGCTGAGAGCAAGACATTTCATGTAAAAACCCTAGAATAGTAAATAAGTGTATTACCAAGGATAAAGTAAAACTTTCTAACAAAAATGTTTTGTATAGAGAGTTAGGAGAAATTTTCAAAAAGGTTCTCATATCCATGATAAAAGTGTATAAAAATATAGCATTTATGAAATTAAAAACAAGCCACACAGAAACATTTGTCTACAGATCTTCAGAAAAAAATAAACACCCACCCCCAAAGATGAGATAGATTTACACACATATTCAAAACTAGACATTTATAAGTTGTACATTAAAATTGAAAGTTTAGTCTGTTTTTAGACTGAAGATGGTGAAAATACCTCAAAGAAGAGAATTATGCTAGGGACTAGACTTTGGGCTTCATTATCTGGGAGATGAACTAAATGAAGATACAGTTATAAAGAAAGCATTTAAGGAAATACATTTGAACCACTGCCATAGCAACAGAGTTCCTAGTTTCTCATGCATGAACTACTGTTTCTCCCTGAACATAAAAATACTGCAAGGCACACTCCTGGCAAGGCCACCGTTCTGAATAATTAAGGCTTGAGTTCCTAGAAAGATTCAAAGGAAGGTCCTAGGGCCTCCATTAGGACTAGGGAAGAAAGTGATGAAGAAGGAACTGTAACGCTAAGTTAGCTAGGTAGGTATCACTGAGATAGTAGTGAAGAACCCTTGGGAGGGCTCACCACACCTACCTACTCCTAAGCACCAGCTCCTCCCCGGAACCCATGCCTGTGCCTAGCCTCTCATTTATCTAAGTATCTACCCTATTTAAAAATCTACCTAATGTGCTGTCCTTCATAATTCTCTTTCCAATTAAATATTCAAAATTTCATCTTACTTTCCTTCACTTACGCCACGTTATTTATTCCTCATCTCAGTGCTCACTTCTTACAGGAAGTCAGCTCTGATAACTCCACCTGCCTGGGTAATCCAAATGCCTCCTCTCAGAGGTCCATCTGGCCTTGTTAATAATTACAACGTTGTGATAAAGCATCTGACTCTGACGCATAATTGGGCTCTCTGTGATTGTTTCTGAAGCAGAGTATCTCTTCCTATAAACCAGAAAGCACATGAAATAGGGCTTTGTGATCTGACACCTGTATTACAAGGAATATGTCTGAGTGGTTTTTTTTTTAAGCTATCTAAAATAATGAGGGTTACCTATTTCCAATCTCCCTCATTACACTCAGCTTCCTATGGGTTCCCCATAGCATCTACTCATCGTGGGTACTCAGTCAGACAATGACACTTAATGACTGTCTTGGTCTCTCTGAATGGTAAATTAGTTGCTGGCAGGGACTAGAACAAAAGCTCTAAAATTCTCCTGGAGTGACTCAGCAAATATATACTGAGCAAAGATTATAAAATGTTGAAACTATGCCTATCCTTCTCAGGAGATAAAGGCTTAGGGAGGAGAAGAGTTTTGCTTAAGAAGAATTTGGTCAATATAACATACCTTTTTCTGATGTGTTTTGTTCCGGATTTAGCAGCTCTTCAGGGGCACAAGAATCAGCTATGAGGGGAGGGGACATGTTAGGCTGGCTCCCGTGCTGCTCTAACACCGCTTCCAGTTCGGCCATTTCCTGCTGGAGCTTTATCAGATTATCTTGCATGGTATCCCTCTGCTGCAAACACAATAAATGACACCAAGAAAGTTACATTCTTTTAGAAACTTGCCAGAACATAAGAATATGTCACACCAATTAATTTTAGCACAGGAATTAAAAATCATCTAGTATGGAATTATGAGTTCTGGATGAATACCTTTTAATCCAACCATATTCATGCAATTAAAGCCCATGAAATTACAGAATGACGTTTGAGGAAAAAAAATTTCCTCAAACTCTCCCAAATAGACTGCTTTATTGTGATGTCCTTTTGAAGTTGGTTTCTTTAAAGCTTGGAAGCAAAAACAAATTAAGGTGCTTAAACACTTCTGATATTTAAAATTAGCATGACTCTGTTCATGTTTTACATTGGCTGTGTTACAAAGATTTGATATTGTGAGACTTATAAGAGATTTGAGTTAGTCCATATAAAAATGTCTGATTTCTGGCTTGTGAGGACTTAGTTTTCTGGGATTCTTTGAACGTTTAGTTTCTAACAGAAACAGCAAAAAGCTAATTCATTAATTTATCTATTTGTTCATTCAACAACTATTTGTTGACCATCTATTTTATGTCAGACACTGTGCTAGTGCTGCAAATATAGCCCTCATGGTGCTGCCATTCTAGATGGGGACAGGGCACCTAGAGAAAGTCACAGAAGGACCTGTTAGAGGGCACGATCCAACAGAAAGAGCCTGAGGAAAGCCTGTAAAGACAGTTATTGTTTTCAACTCAGAAAAGCTTTCCTGCTTATAGGGCTCTTAATGTTTATTTTTCCATTTCAAAAAGAAATCTGCTAAGTCTAAGGTTTTTGATAAGCAAAGTATCTGGTAAGATTACCAGAATATTCATTTCTTCATTACTTTTTAGCAGGAACATCAATGGTTGCCAGCAACCCCTGGGGAAACAAATTGTTTCACACTCCATTTCTTCTTCTCATCCTTGAAAATGACTTTGTGACACTGCCCTCTACTAAAAACTAGCCATCTACTCTCTCTCGCTACACTGAGCTCATAAGTTTTCAGGAGCTTTTTATGACCAGAAAATGTATTCACAATGAATGGCTTCCAGTGTGGCCCTGAGACTCTCTGGCTGCCCACGTCCGCGGCAGCGCCATTGCCACCACGTGGTGCTCTTGAGTAGTTCCATCACTGATCAAAAAGGGATGGCCTCAGTCAGTTTGGAAGGAAACCATACAGACATCCATAAGCTGCAGAAGCTGTACTAGTCACTGCTGCCACGACCATCACAACTAACCTTTATGTGGCCATTAAACAGGTTAGAGAAATCAGAAAAAATAGTAAATGGGAGAATTATAGTTATATAAGTTTCCTTTGGGTTTTCTCAAAGGAATTACTTTATAACTTAAATGATTCCCTGTAAGCAATTGGCCAGATACATTTGGGAGACCAAAACCAAATTGCTTACCAAGTTTTCTTGATTCCAATTCTTAAGTGTTTCTAAAATTAGTCCTACTCTTCTATTTCCCAATATGCTACTCAGAATTCTACTTTTCATACAGCTACCTTACTGTGGAAGTTCCTTAAAAGCCACATTTATCATGCCTCTTTCTTTCATAAGGACCTCAGTGGTATACCACTGCTCAGATAAATTACTTTCTGAAAATTATATAATTATTACTCATTATCGCCTTCAGGACAAAGTTCAAATTCCTAAGCATAATATTCAAAAAGCCCTTCATACCCTGATCTTATTATCTCTTATTTTCCTCCCAAACCACCCACGTGCCATTTTCCAGTCACACAGTACAACTCTGTCTTTCCTGAGCATTCCATGCCTCTGTTCCTTTGCCTCTATTGCTGCCTCCCTTCTCTTTCCTCTTAGAAAATTTCTCATCTTTCAAGGCCCAGCTTGAATGTCTCCTTCGGAATCCCCACCCATAACACATCTCCTGTCAGGAACAGGTGATTCCTCACTATCTCACTCGCACTGCTAATGCATTAGTATACCAAAGTGGAATACGTGACCCTCCTTTGATGCAGCAGTGCTTTCATATGTCCTTGCTACAGGACAAATAAGTTTTGAAAGTTTAGCTTATTCACTAAATCCAGTGTTCAGTGGTCTGCAGTGAGCTAAGTGGTATGCATGTATGTGCGTATATGAAATAAAAAGTAGCATGAGTTCATGCATGAGTTCTATCCAGTTGATCACAATCTAATTTGAGGAGACAAGGTACCGAACACACAACTGTTATACTATTGATTCTAAGGAATGATATAACCAAATGTAAGAATGTGGGATGAATTCTACTGACTGCAGAGGACACTAGACACAGCCACACATGCTCTTTACCTGAGTGGTTAAAATATCGCTCTGAGAAGACAGCCTTGAACATTCTCCAGAGAGGCTAGTTTCATTCTCATACTCAGATGCTGCTTCATCTTTAATGATAATAAAAATAGAGATACAGATGTAAATAGACAGCAAATACTGCAACTTGTGGTATCTGGCTATTCCCATTGGCAGGACAAATATCACTTTCATGTCATGCAAAATGATTACATTCCTTGTTTTGGGACACCCAGATGTCCTCTATATATCAAAACAATGAAAACTAGAAGCAAGTCCACCAACCATTAGGGCATTAAATCGTGTTCAAATAGAGATGTTCTGGCTAGGTGAAAAACTTTTAAGAAAAAGCATCTTAGGAGGAACATGTATAAAAGTTTAAGAAGCAGTTACTTTAACTGTACTTGGAAACTCATAAAATGTACTCCCCCAAAGACACAAATATTTAGTGCATTTCTATAAAACAGATGGTTCTAATACCTAAGTCTGAATCCACACTCTGCTCTTCTTGATTATATTCTTCTGGGCCAGTTTCCCTTTCATCATCATCTGAAACCAATTCCTTGTCACTGAGAACTTCCTGGTTTTCAGACTGATGTCTCACTTGTTTGGAAGGAGGATCAAACATCAAGAAAGGATCCTGGGTGTTCGGATTAGCAATCAAGTCTTCCGATGCACTGTGTTGTGAGGAAAATAAGCTACTAGAACATCTCGCTTCCTCACTAAGGTGATGTTCCTGGGATGCCTTTGCTGATGCTATCCGGTTACTGCTGTCATTTAAACTATTCTTCAGTGATACCAGGTTCTCCTCTGTTTTCTTAGATAGACCCTCTGTGGCAACAGCATTATGTCTGGTAGATGAAGATGGTACTTTGGTGACTTTACCAAACAATAAGTGTTGAAAGCAGGGAAGCTCTTCATCCTCACTAGACACATCCTCTTCTGAGGACTCTAATTTCCTAGCCCCTCTTCGGCGACCTTGAGACAAACTTGTATGGGCTAAGGGACTAGGGCTCCTTTTGAATTCTGCTTTCTGGACACTTTTGCTAAAAACAGCAGATCTTTCCTTAATGCCACTTTCATCAAAGCCGATATTCTCTTTTATTTTGTCATCATTTAACAGGTCATCCGGTGTCTCAGAACAAACCTGAGAAGCATTACTGTTTCCCATAGGTTGCTCTAAGTTATCTGAAATCTGACGTAGAGAGACATCTGCATTAACAGCCTGAACTACTCCTTCATTTTCTCCTTGCCTTTTTATTTCAGGATGTTTACAATTACTTAGAGGAAGGCTTTGCTTATAGACTTCAGGCTGCATGAGACCCAATTGAAGCACAGCATTTAATTTTGGTCCTCTGTTTCTACTTAGTTCTGCTTGAATGTTTTCACCACTGGAACCTACTTCATTGACACTAGAGCCTAGTTCGTTAGTACTGGAACCTGCTTCATAAATACTGCTCGAGCTGCCTTCTTTAAAAGTGCTTTCTCTAATGTTATTTTGGCTAATTGCGCCCACTGTACTTTGAATGATGGTCTCATTTCCTATTGTTCTTTCAGGGGATACTGAATGTTCTTCAAACTTTTCCTCTGACAGATTTTTCTTACATGTAGTTTTAACAGATGACTTGATGGGAGAAATGGATGGCATATGATATGGGTTTTGTGAAATTCCAAGTTTATTTGCAATAGTGAGTTCAGTTTCATTTTCTCTGAACTGAAATGACTGACAAAGCCTAGAGACTTCTTTTATGCCATATTTAGCATAATCTCCTGGTTTTTTTTCTTTCTCACAAACCACAGGAAAGCCTACAGTTGTATAAACTGCCTGCACATGCTTGACGTTAGACTCTTTCTTTCCCTGATTTTCTTTTCGGTCACATTCAAGAGTGACTTTTGGACTTTGTTTCCTCAAGGACTTGGAGTGGGCATAGCCTGTTGCACATTCCTTTTCTAGATTTCCTGGGTTTGAAAACAAAGCAAATGACTGACGCTTTGAAACCTTGAATGTATTCTGTAAATACTGCGTATCAAGTTCATTCTCTTCTATGTCAATGTTTGTCTTCTGAGTGTAGTTAACTTCACGTCTCAATGGATCTTTAAAGCCCTCTGCATCATTTCTAGTATCTTCAGAACAACCATGAATAAGTTCTCTGGGGTTTTTAATTGCTGCATGATGGTTTGGTGCTGTCTTTACCCTCTCTGGGATGTCAGGTTCCAGTAATGAGATACTATCTTGAGTGCCATAATCTGTTTCAGGCACCAATAAAATACTGGTACTCTCTGTAGATCGATCAGTTTGTGAACCTCTTCCTTCACCGAAGATCAAAATTTTGGGGTCCTTGGTACTATTAGACACTTGAATTGTTCCTAGGTTCTCTTTTATTTCTTCTCTTTGAAGGCTAGGATTGACAAACTCTTGAAGTTTATTAGAACTTGAACCATTAGTAAAAAAAACAGGTATGTTTGTTATATTTAATTCTGGAAAAGCATCACTGGCAAGTCTTTTATTGATTGTCTCATTTGGCTTGTTATTCTTCTTGGCTCCAGTTGAAGATTCTTTATCTTCTATGAACTGAAGTTTTTTGCTATGTCTGACTGGCGTTTGGTCAGAATTTTTTTCCTTCAGCTCTTCACTGCTAGAACAACTATCAATTTGTAGTTCAGTATGATTAGGTGGGCTTGGATTTCTATTGACTACTAGTTCAAGTGCATGAATATGCCTGGTAGAGGACTTCCTCCTCAGCCTATTCTTCTTAACTGCTTTTGAACTGTGGATATTTAATTCTAGTTCCATATTGCTTATGCTGCTGCATATAGGTTCAGCTTTAGTTTTGAAAGTAGATTCTTTTTCCAATGATTCTGTTGGGTTTGTATTTTTCTTCTTCTGAACATAATCACCTTTTGTTTCATTCTCATGACCATTATTAGTACTATTCATCACATGACCATTCTGCTCTATTTGGTCAGTTTCCTCAATTATGTTTTCCGGAGTTTTCTGAACAACTGCCAAATCTATTTTCTTGATAAAATCCTCAGGATGAAGGCCTGATGTAGTTCTCCTTTTACGCTTTAGTTTATTTGTGAGGGGATACTCTTGTGTTATCATCTGAGGTTCTATAGCAGATGCTCCTGTAATTAGATTTTCAGTTATGTGGCTCAAGTTAGGGAGGCTTGCTTTCCTCCGATATGTTTTCCCAAATATTTTATCTTCAATATTACTTTCTACCAGTTTGGAGTGAACTCTTTCGCACATTAAAGCACCATGAGGATCATTGGCCTTTAAAGCTATTTTCTCTGAAGCACCAGAGTATCCATCTACTTCATTTGGAACTTCTACCACATTTGATTCAGACCTCCCATCAGGTGAGACATCAGAAGTTAATATTTTATCACGTCTGGAAAACCACTCATTAACTTTCTGTATGCTACTATTCCGTGTTATCCAAGAAATATCTTGAGAATCTCTAGGACTGTCAGAGCATGGAGGTTTCTGCTTATTCAGTTCTATTCTCCCATTCAGGGGATCAGCATTCAGAACTACCTTTTTCTCTGTGCTGGAAGTCTGCATATCGTTACATGTTTCCTTAGTTTCAACCCATCTGTTCTGTTGGCTCCTTGCTAAGCCAGGCTGTTTGCTTTTATTACAGAAGTCAGTCTTTTCTACATTCATTCTGTCTTTAGTGTATAATAAACTGTTCTCATGCTGTAAAGAGCTGGCATGAGCATTTGTGCCACATGGCTCCACATGCAAGTTTGAAACAGAACTACCCTGATATTTTTCTGGATGCTTCTCAGCTGCATGCTTCTCAGTGGTAGTCAAATCGTTATTACTGGATTTACGATGTTCAATATTCGTTATATCCTCAGAAAACTCACAAGCATCTGAAGATATACAAAAACAACAGGTGATTAACAACTGAATTATCATGAAAAAGTACACTTAATACAACTTAGGAGTGGAAATGAAACTAGCTAATTTTAGAGAAACTAACTTCTTAAACAACCAAGTATACAAAAGATGTAACTTATACTCTTTTACTTAATTCCTATTTATCTAGATTCTCATTAGTTCCACCTGAGACAATTAAAATTTTAATTTCAGAATTTCCCCTACTCATAAACCACACCTCCTATTTCCCTAACCTCTAACAGTGAATTAAAAGCAGACTGTTTGGACATCATACAGTGCTCTGTTTTATCTTCGGACTCACATTCCCTTTATTTAAATACCAGTACGCAAAAGAAGAAATATAAACACACCAATTAAAAGTCAACGACCAGTTACATAGGTTACTATTATAATCATATCAGTCGAATACAACTGAAATAGATCAGACTGTACCATAACATCTGAGAAAGAACGGTATTCTAACTCTGCCAAGAGATGTTGTAAATTATAAATGTCCCAAATGGCCTTCAGAATAATCTAATTACAGTTCTGTATCTACTCATTCTCTCTTCAGTGCCTGTTATGTTGAGAAGACTTGCCATTATCCTTTTTTGCAGGATTCAAACTGGCTTCAGCCCTGGCTCCTTGAGGGATGATCTGTAACAATTCGTGATCTCCCACACTACAGAGAAAAGACAGAAGCCTTAATGAGAAACACTAATTATATACTCAAAGAGCTGTCAAATGAGCAAGATCAAGTATTTTAGCTCCTCTGGGTAGGGTTGCGGTAAGTTGATCAATTTGATTCACTTAGACTGAGAATACATAGTCACAAAAATCAGAGCAGGAGTATAGAGCATTGTTTTATGGACATGCCAAAGAAAGCCAAAACTTAAAAGATAGCCCATTTAAACAACAAACAGCAGCCAAAAATACAGCAAAGCAAAAATACACAAAACTTAAAAGTATATCTTAATGAGCAAGAACAAAGATCTAAACAAAGGGAGCACTAGGGTGGAGCAGACATCCCAACAGAACGCAAAGAATGCGCCATTCTGTAACTCTGCCTTCTGTGCTTCTTTACAGGCTAAAAACCATTTCCTCCCAATTGAGAGATTAAGAAAAAGTCATTTGCAAACAAAATCTGATTGGCAAGGACATCATCATAATTTAGACAAGCCATCACAGATACTAAGGTCAAGCAATAATTCCTAAGGAAAGCAATTTGACAGGTAACACAGTTAAGGGCTGCTTGTAGGTTATTGTATAATTTATGTAGACAAAGTTTGAGGAATAGATGGAATTAAGGAACAGAGGAAGGAAAGAACTGAAAATGGAGTCCTTGAATATTTTCATCAGCCACAATTACCACTGTGTTGATACTACTGTACATGAGGAACTAAGCTAGAACACAGCAGAACCCTCTGGTGGAGGCGAGTCTCTGCAGATTTTTGTTATTTTAAACTTTTGGACTCTTTACTAGGAAATCAAGCAAAAAAGGTATTTTCTCAGCTATAAAATGAGGAGATTTAATACGCAATAGAATATACAGATGTCAAATTATGATGTACACCTGAAAATTATATAATTGTATTAACCAATGTTACCCCAATAAACAATTTTAAAAAATGAGGAGATTTAAGTAAATGGTCTATTTCAGTGCCATAATTCTAAAGAAATACCAATCGTTGATATTAACTAAATACAAAAATGCTAGCTTCATAGACAAAGGTTCTCTGACTCACCTGCAAGAACTTGCTTTATTAACTGTATCTTCAGAAGAATCGGATCCTAAAAAATTTCCCCAGATACCCCCAAATAACATGTCAATAAAAGGACTTTTATTGAAAGAGTTAAACTCAAAAAACATACTTTTTACAAGACAGATATTCATTCAAGAAATATTTACCCAGCTCTCACTATATGGCAGGCACAATGATACATAAGTCAGGCAATACAGAGAAGTGATTATAAGCATTGGCTCTGAAGCCTGAATTCCTAGGTTTGAATCATGGCTCTGCCACTTACTAGTTTTACAACCTTGGCAAAATTTCTTAACCTCTCTGTGCCTTAATTTCTTCAGCTGGAAAATAAGTATAACAATAGTAACAACCTCTGAGGTTTGTCACGCATTTCAATCAGTTATACAAGTAAAATACAACAGTGTCTAGACTGCATTAAGTACTCATAAATATTTGCTATTATAGTCATTTTGACTGTTTTTATGATACGGTCTAGGAACTTTAGGAAGGGAAAAGACATACAAATAATTTCAAGAAAATCTGGTAAGTGCTATGGTAAACATATGGTGGCGCTTGTGAGGCCAAAGAAGGGCCCCTCTCTCCACTTGTTAATATGTTCTAAAAGATAAAATGATTAGAGAAAACTGTCTAAACTAAGCTCAGCTTTTCTTAAAAGTCTTCTAGTCTAATATAATTTATATTGGATCCTTTCAAATGCTGTAGCCAACCCATCATGTTCTTTCTTATCCCAAATCTCCATCTTTCCAATGTGGAGTGAGTCCTCACTTAATGTCGTCAACAGGTTCTGCAACTTTAAGCAGAACAAAACATATCCGAAACCAATTTTACTATAGACTAACTGATACAAAAGAGAGTTAAGTTCCAATAGCATCTCAACGTCATAATAAAAACAGAAGAATTATTTGAGGAACTGCTATATATTTATTTACACATACTTGTAACTGGACATCTTTCTTTTGCTCTCTTTATAAAGAAAGGTTCTTTAAGATGAGAGCTGCATCTTTTACATTATTTATAAACATACCATAAAGCTAGTAAAATTATTTTTTTCCACTTCCCAAAGCTCTCTGCCACTGTGTAAATTATGACCAAGGTTTTTGGTAAAGCTATAAGACAAAGAATCCAACAACTATTGCTCTAAACTTACTAAATCTGAGACTCTTACCCAATTCAATGTAGACAAACTTATTCTGAGGTTGCATCTGTTGCTTTGTCCTCAGAGATCTCACAATTCCAAGGTTAGAGAGTTGGACGTTAAGACTGGTTTCCTGCTAAGCAATAAAGAATGATTGACTAATTATTGGCTAGTTCTTTGATTTTCTTTTTTTTTAACCTGGAGAGAAACTCAAGGTCATGGACAAAACAAATAGACTGTAATTAATTAGCTGAAATTTATGATACCTGGAAAACACACTTGGCAAACTACACGCCAACATGTGTTAAGTTCTGTGTGGTTTGAATATTTTTTCTTCTCTCTGTTGTTTTAAATTTTTCTAAGAAATGCATATTTTGAAGCTAATACTTTATATTATAGAAAAAGAATAAGATTCATTTAGTACACATTTCTAATCATATCTAATAACAGGGTTGGCAACTAAAATAAAATAAATTTTTAAAAAAGAATAAAAATACTAAAAATCCAGAAGTCTTAAAAACATTCGGTACAAGAAAGAATATTTAAAAACATAACATTACTCTAATAAAGCTTTCCTTCTTCTTTTAGAGCCCTTCAGCATCTACTGAAAAATGAATGCTGGTACTATAAGAATTATTATCTTTGAGATCTCTATTGTCCATTCGCATATGAGTAACAACAGTGCAAATCACTGCCTTTTTGTGTGTGACAATTACACGTTTTAAATTGAAGCAATTTTCAAATGTTAAAACTGATTTTCTTTTCAGGCAACTTTCAAAAGAAATAAAATAGAAGATACTTCCCTCATGCCTGGAGAATTGCCAGAGGTTGATTATTTTAAAAACTAGCAAGCTTAAAACCATCAGTGACCTTGTGGCTATTTTAGACAAGCACGAGAATGGATAAAGCACTAAAGTAGAGGAAAGGCCTGGCTTGTAAGGTCTTTTGCCCATACTGGGCACATAGACCTTCTCTCAATTCCTCTAATCCTTCTTCATTAGAACATTTGCCCAATCACTTAATTTACCATCTTACCTTGTTTACTGACTTTTTATATAAATCACTAACTCACTAATTCACAATGCTCAATAAAGAGATGTTACCAGAATAAATGAAAATGGCTTTACCAAGGTAGAATTTTCAAGTTCACTCTGTCGAAGTCTTTTGGCACGGTTTCGGTAGCCCAAACTTTGGATGATAGAAACTTCTTCATTTAGATGTTCAGGAGAGTTATTTTCCTTTTTTGAAAAGTTGTAACTGTTTGCAACTGTGAATTACAAGGAAAAACATTATTTTCAGAGTTAAAAAATGTATTCACGGTAATCAAAACACCAAGAGAAATCCTGTGTATGCTCTTAGTTATATTAAAAAAATGCATTAAAGTTTAGCTAAAAAAAAATTTTTTTGAAGTTTGACTTATGACAGAAATGGTATATTGGTAGAGAAAAGACACTGTTCTATGTTGCATAAATAAATATTTTATTAATCTTTATGCCCAGTTCTGTCACCTGCCCCAGGTGAGGAGTACAGAAAACAAATGCTATCATTTTGTCCTGGAAGAGCTCTAGATAGAGCGAGGAATGCCAGTTCTATAGGAAACTGTTAAGAAATCTGTGGGTCTAACTTGATCAAACATTCATCGTCTCCCTGATCAGCTGCAGGGCCTGGATCCATTTAGAGACTCCTGGCTACACCAGGCTTCAGCCAGGAAAGTCTCCATAATAACCAGAAACATGACAGCCAGACCCAGTCAGATGAGGTTAACCGTGGTATAATCGCTCGATGTAGAACCTGGGGAAACCACAATTACTGGGGTGCAAGGCCAAGAAAGGAGCCTTTGTCTGATAGCAGACACAGCTGTGGCTCCCAGTGTTACTGATAGTCATTTTCCAAAGGGAGACATCCACCCACTTTCTTTCTAGTTTCCGGTGCTGCATGGGTCTTCTAGTACTTATTTTCTGTGGAATAAACATCACATCCTCAAGTATATTGTCTGGCCTACGGCACTGCAGGGTCACATTTCTTCCTGGGGTCATGTTATACCTTGTGAGAGTCTGAAGGAAAAGTTTGGGTAAACTTCCTGTAAGAGGTCACTTCCTATAAGAGAAGGGCCAACCTATAATATTTTCTAAATCAACTTTGGAAATTCTGCTCCCAGGAAACAAATACATAGACCATCAAAGTTATTTCTACTCCTTTTTCCTCACCTCAATACTAAAAAGTTTGCCTATTAAATCGCATTTCACTGACTCTAAGATACCAACCATGTAAGAAGTACCATTATTTTCTATACTACCAATAAAAAACACTAAATTAAACAATGACACACCATTGATGGTAAGTTGCCCCCAATGTGAAAAATGTGAATCTTATGATCAATAAAGTGTGAGACCAGTGGGAATGATTTAAAAGATAGATTACAGATAAAGAGCTAAAATTAAACTAGATCAAAAGGTCTTATCACCCATTCAGAGAAAATAATTGTGTAAACTTCCTCCTGAGTTTTAATGGACAGCCACTTGAGCACTGGCCCCTGGAGCTAAACAACACTTACACTGCAATCCCGTGTCAAGCTCAAAAGCATGAATGATTTTCAATAGCTCTTCAACAAGTTGACTAAATCTTGTACTTTCTTGTAGGCTTCTGAAATTAAATTGTTTGAGAGATAGACTTAGCAAGTAATTATCAACTTTTTAAGGACAAAATAAGGAAAGACATGTAAACAATTAAAAAAGATGCAGCAACAGGAGAAAAACCATATTCAAAGAACAGAGCTTTCAGTGACATTACACTATAATCAAAACATTATTGATATTAAATAGATTTTTATAATTTTTTTTTTGTCATTCAAGTCTACCGAAAGCCTACAGCTATCTAAAATAATGGCACTCTAAATCCATAGTAGGTATAAATCCAGTGCACAGAGAACTTATTATTCTTAACATATGAACCCTATCTACCCAACTTCCCACTAGCTCTCAAGGATTTCTGTCAAATGATGACAGACAATGCCCAAAGATTTCCATTTAGTAAAGCTGTAGGACAATATTATTCATTTATTCCTTTAAACATGTGAGCAACTAATATGTGCCAAATACTGGAAAAAGTGTTGATTGAGACAGACCAAAGCCAATGCCCTAAGAGAACTTAGGTCCTGTCCGGAGGGATGCACGGTATGTAAATACATTGTGTGTGTGTAAATAATTAAGTAGAAATAAATTCAAGGAAGAAAATTAAAAGCAGGATCAGAAGACGATGGGGGCAGGGTGGTACAGTCCTACTTTAGATAAGACTGCAAGTTCTAGCATTGACCAGAAGCATTAGAAAAAGGCAGTGAATTGCTAATACCTGTCTAAGGCAGAGGTACCATAAAACTTTCAAGAAAATGCCTTAAGAAATAATTTACTCTATCAGCTAAACACTTTTTTAAACATTTTCTACTGAGGAATGGTTTGATAGGAACACAGCTACATTATTCAGGAATTTCTACTTTTTTACTGCTGTTGTTGCTTCCATCCTCCCATCACTACCCAAATTGTATACCTTTTGGTTATATCATTCTTACACAAAGGACACTGTGATGGCCCTTTCTTCTGGTTGAGAAGTTTCAGCATACAAAATCTATAAATTATAAAGAATGAGAAGAACAATTCGAGTTACCCATTTTTTTTTGTAGAGAGAATATTCAAAGGCAAATAGCCATGAAAAGATAATCTCACGACTGCCCTTAAAAGCCATTTTAAAGGTAATGGCAGGTGAATTACAACCAATGGCTTTAATTATTTTTGGATGCTGCATTAGCAAAAAACCAAAGTACATAAGCAATGATCTATGAAAACTGAACTTAAATGCATATGGCTTACTGTTACGATCAAATAAAACTTATTAAAGAGTTAATATGGCATATTTAATGATAATTATGCTGCATCATCAGACATAAATGGCAAATAGTTCAAGTAAAATGACTATAATTAGTTTAAATACTCAGCACCTCACTACAAAGCTACAGTAACCAAGACAGTATGGTACTGGCATAAAGATAGACATACACATCAATGGAATAGAATTGAGAGTACAAAAAGAAACCCACACATCTATGATCAATTGACTTTAAACATCCAGATAATTAAATGGAAAAAGAATAATCTTATCAACAAATAGTGCTGGGACAAACTAGATACCTACTTGTAAAAAATGAAGCTAGACTCCTACCTCACGCAACACAAAAAAATTAACTCAAAATGGATCACAGAAATAAATGTAAGAACTAAAACCAAATCTCTGTAACCTTGGGTTAAGCAGTGATTTCTTAAATAAATACCAAAAACACAAGCAACCAAAGGAAAAAACAGAAGCACTGGACTACATCAAACTTAAAATCTTTTATGCTACAATACCATGAAGAAAGTGAAAGGACAATCCATAGAATGAGAAAAATATGTACAAATCATATATCTGATGGGGGATTTGCATTCAGAATATATAAAGAATGCTTATAACTCAATAATAAACAAAGAAATAACCCAATTAAAAAAGAGTGAAGGTTTTGAATAGACATTTTCTCCAAAGGAGATATATAAATGTTCAACAAGCCCATAAAAGATGTTCAATATAATTAGTCATTAGGAAAATGCGAATCAAAGCCACAATGAGATGCCACCTTACATCCACTGGGATGACTATAATAAAAAAAACTGGTATTAGGGAAGATGCAGAGAAATTGAAATCCTTAATCATTGTTGGTAGAAATATAAAACAATGCAGCCACTTTGGACAACAGCTATTTTGGAAAACAATTTGGTAGTTCCTCAAAATATTAAACAGAAAGTTATCATTTGACTCTGTAATTCTTCTTCTAGATTTCTTCCCAGGAGAAACGAAAATATAAGTACATGCAAAACTTGTACACAAATATTCATAGCATTATTCATAATAGCCAAAAAGCAGAAACAATCCAAATGTCCACCAATCATGACTAGAAAGACAAAATGTGGTATATCCACAACAGAATATTATTCAGCCATAAAAAAGAATGAAGTACTGACACAAGCTGCAATATTGGATGAACTCTGAAAACATTATGCTAAATGAAAGAAGCCAGACAAAAGGCCATGTATTGCATGATTCCATTTATCTGAAATGACCAGAACAGGCAAATCTGGAGACAGAAAGATTTGTGCTTGTCGAAGGAGGTGGGAATGGGGAGTAGCTGCTAATGGGTAAGGGTTTCTTTTGAGGTGACGAAATGTTTAAACTTAGATTGTGGTGATGGATGTAAAATTCTGAATATATTTTAAAAAACTGAAATGTACACTTTAAACCGGTGAATTTCATAGCATGTAAATTATGTCACAATAAAAATGTTAAATAAAAACCTCAAGGCAGGGAGAAAATGATCTCATTTTAACATTAACAATGCCTGACATAGTGTCTAGCAAAACTAAGCTGCTCACTAGAAGTCTAAGGAAGTCTTCTGGGACACTTAGGCTTTAGAATGGCTCTGGATATCGAACAATTTTGTTGGTAGTCTCAGACAATGAATATGGCTAAGAAGACTTGAAGAACACATACAATATACTCTAATGAGTCAGCTTCCTTAACAAAGGAAATAACTGCTTCTATTGGCTGGAAATGTTTATAAAGATCAATGTTCTCTTAGGAAGAAGACAAAAGAAGATTCAAGAAAAAAGAAAAGTAGAAAGGTAAAAAGAGAAGAGAACAGAAGAGATAGCCATGGTGATCATTAAAAGCAGCGATTCACTCATATAACCAAAATTTACTACATGTCTGGCACTGTTCCAGATGTAAGGGATTCAGTGGAAAAGCAGAATAAAATCCCTGCCATTATAAAGGACATATTATTCTGGCTAGGGAGGTGACTAGGGAAGGAAGCAGAGAACAGATATGGACATTGAAGAGAGCCAAGAAAGGAAAAAGGGTGCTGAAAAAGCAGTGGGACTGGTGAACCAGACACTTAGGGAACACTTTCTACTGACCAGGTCCTTTAACATGCACTGCCCTCTCTTAATTCACACAAAGACCCTTAAGTATTATCTTCATTTTATAGGAGAGACTTGTCCCAGATTCACAGTAATCAAGTGGTAAAGGTGATATTGGATCTGAAATTGAACTGCAGCAAAGTTCATGGTTATTCTACTGGAGCAAGTGAATATAGGTAGGTATAGTCAAGGAGGCTCAGGGGATCTTCTTTACCTATACAGATGCTTTAACTACCAGCAACAACTCCTTAGTTTATGGAAAAAGGGTATCAAAAAACTACCTGTATTATATGTAAATTCTCTTTAAAGAGCCACAGAATACAGGATATCACTCCTTGAGAAGAAACAAATACTACCCGTACTCTCTACCATAAAGGCTCTAGGAGGCTTCAATGCATTACACTGACAAATGGTACAATTCAACAATTCAGAGTGGGGATAGGGAGAAAATTCCATGAGCATAGTACTGTAGAACACAGTAGCTAAACTATAGTGTTGTAGCCTGTACAATAATTACATAAATAACACAAGAGAACTAGGTATGTAGAAATCAACCAAGATATGGGTTCCAATCTCTCTTTCTGCTAGAAAAAGAACAGATGCATAAAGGTTATTAACTAAACTCAAGAGAAAATGTACTCGTACATGACTTGAAAAGACTGAACTAAGGAAAATATTGACAGATCAAAAGAATATTGGCATCTCCTTTGGGGCTCGGAAGAAAAAATTTTTAAATTGTTTTAGAGCTTTGGAAAATTATATAATATACCAATTAAATAAGAACACATGTATAATTTCTACACAAGGTTCTCAGTGAAAAGATCTAAGACAAGTTTTGGGCTTGGATTTCTAATGCTTAAGGAGAGGCAACACATTTTTAAGCAAATGCAGTATGTTTTCTGAAGGGTGTCTTCAACTTTTTAAGAAAAAGCTGATAGAAAATAGTAAAATCACAGTGCTTCAAACTAATTTGAGGGATTGTTCAGAGAGTACTCATTTTTAAGCACATCTATTATACCCGGAGCAGTTTAACAATGTCTTGGAAACTCATCTAATTTTGAGCTGTTTGTTCAAGTCTATCCTGGCAGGAAGCAATAAATTAATAGTTCTAAGTCTAGGCAAAAATAAAGGCAGGCTGGCTTTTGGTTACCTTTGATTATTTTGGGTGGCCTGGATTCCTGTCAACAGAACTAAGATTATGGACCAATATGATCCCTAGTTAAAGGAAATAAATACCCAGAGTCCCACAGCTTAGCATCTCAGCATCCTTATGTTGCTGGTCTCACCGAACCCTGTCAGTTTCTATAAGGCTCTATTTTCTTAATCAAATCTCGTTTGCACTTTAGTTTCGACTATTAAGAATCTATCCTGAACCTGTTATCTGGGAGAGTGTGTCTAGGCGCCATGCCTGGTATCCCAGTCTCATGGGTCAAGGCCCATCTCCTAGGGACAAGTCTTAACCCCTAACCCTTAGCCTCCTATGGCTGAATCCCTGCTCCATTTTGTCCCTTATAACCACCACCCTGAACTTCTGCTCATTTCTGCTGCTACACTCCTGAGAGACTATGTATGTTCAATCTACTTGCTAGACTATCCATTTCTTGCCTATTTCTGGACTACTGACATATCAACTCATTGCTAGACTCCAAAATCCCCTGATATTATGATCTAATGTATCTAGCTATCAAACATCCCTGACAGACTCACCACTTACCTGGATCTCCTCAGTCAGCTGACTCCAAGACTTGCCTTACTTGGTCTATCTGCTCCTCACACCTCAGCCATCCCTGGTCTGGTCCCTCTTATTATCTCAGTATCCTCCAAATAAGTGTATGGGGAGGTCATCATTCCAGAATACTGCTTACCAAACTTTCGTGTGTACAAGAATCTTCTGGAAAATCTTGTTAAAATGCAGATTCTGATTCAGAAAGTTTGGAGTAGAGCTGAGATTCTAGAAAGTGCCCATGTAACGTGATTGCTGCAGGTCCACGAGTCCCACTCTGAGTAGTAAGTTCCTAGAGCTGCACCATATAATACAGCACCTACTTGGCTAGTGAGCACTGAAATATGGCTAGTCTGAATTGAGATGTACTATAAGTATGGAAAAACACAGGCTTTTAGAAACTTACTACAAAAAAAAGAATGTCAAAAAAAAATCTCATTAATATTTTCATATTGTGGGAGGAGGAAAATATTTTCATATTGATTATATTTTGAAATGGCAAAATTTTAGTCATAGTTAGGTTTAAAAATATAAATATATAACTGTAATTTAAGATTTTTTTTTTATTTTACTTTTTAGTAATATGGCTACCAGGAAATTTAAGTTATACCTACGACTCATATCTCTTTGGATAATATGGTTCTAAATCTTCCAAGAAGTAGTATACATTTCATTTGTTATTTAGAAACTGTAAGCTAATGTATGAATGGCCTAATTATTTTTTTCTAGACTGGTATTATCTTTTTTGTATATCTCATAAAAGATTTTACAACTACAGGCTTACCCCAGTCTATAAAGCTACTTTATCATTAGCAATTAGAATTCATCCTGAGAAAATACAATTAATGCTTGGGGTATTTTCTCCAGCTTTTTCACCATACAGATCCAAGAGGTATTCAGATTATAAAAATATTACAACAAAAGAGATGTCATGAAAAAGTTGATCTATTACTTGGGTATTATACTCTACTTATAATTCTAATATATTATTTGAAATACGGCTGGTTCTTCTGCTTATCATATTCTCTGTATTAGGAGTTGCGAGCCTTTCTCATTCTCCCCCAGTTGCTAACTTTAACCCTTTCAATCTCAACAGATGTCTGTACCTCCAACTTCACTGAGCTCAAACTACAACTCCCCCAACTCTCCATCAGAAATTTTCTGTGGACTTATTCTTCTTTTCTTTCATTACTGCTTATGAATAATAACTATTTCTCTCTCTTATATTCATTTTCTATTTCCGATCCCTTCTACTTCCTCCTGGACTTTCTCTGTCTTGCAAATGTCATCACTCCTCTGAGGGCTCCCTCCTCTTCTAACGCAACTTCTTAACACATAGGCAAAGTTAGTGTCTTCTTCTTAGGACATATTCTACTTTCTTCTCTTACCCTTGATCATATTATTTTCTCTGCCTGTAATTTCCTTCTTCCACAAGCTCTGAAAGTAATGAATGTTGATAATTTAATCTCTTCTTTACTCACTGTAATACTACGTATTCATTATTCAAGGTGACAGAAAAGCGTACATTTCAGGAAGATTCTCATCAAGAAACAGTGTAAGTCTCACGTATAAAAAATCAATCTGTAGCTCTCTGTAACCTTTTAAATATTGGTACTTTTAAATTTTATGTTACATAAGTATTGATCTACAAAGAAACTGGTCCTACATTGAACCTTACAAGGAAGAAAGCAGGACATGTGAAATGAACAGAGAAACTGGCAAGGTTAAAACAATTTACTTATTTCACAATTGCTTGCAATCTGCTTCCACCTATGAATACAAAAAAAACCCAAATAACTATTCAAAGTCATTTCATATCCCACTAGATAAATATGCCAATATTTTATCAGGAACTACGGCTACAACCAACATATGATGACAAAGTACTCAATGAGGCAGAATGAAACAGACTTAGAATTTTCTTTCACTTAATTGAAGAAGCTAAAGCTTCTATAAAGTTAGGTGTTTTCTGTGTTATGAAGGATAAGCACAAAAGTTAATAATGGAGCCATATAAAACATTCAAACTTACTTGCAAAATATGTGGTCACATTTTGTGGAAACAGGCTCTTTGATCAGCTCCAGACTAGAAGGGTAGGAAAAAAAACGTGGCTCAATAATTCATTTAAAAATAAATATATTCTTAGTACAGAAGTTCAACTTTAAGTGGATATAACTGAGTCAAAGTAGGGTTTTAAGAGCATTCAATAACTATTTATTAAATGTCTGCTGTGCTAGAAGCCAAAAATACAGCAGAGAATACGATCCTTATCTTCAATGAGCTTTCAGACACCAAAACATAATATTATTCTTTTCAATACTCTATACTATCTATAGCATTTAAAAGATTAGCTGATATTACTTCACATTAGTTTTCGCCGATCTATTTTTTTGAGCTATCATAGGACATCATAAGACATCTTGTATCTTAACTAAACTTTAAGCTCCACAAAGACAAAAATATCTTGTATTTCTTTTGGATTCCGTCACAAAACTTTTGTGTATGTGTGATTACTTAATTTCTTAATATGGAAAATTTGAAGCATTTACACAAATAAAATAGTAAAATGAACTCCCAGTTTAAACAATTACCAACTCGTAGCCAATCTTATTTCATTCATGGCCAACATCCACTCAAAGCTCAGATTATTTTAAAATGAATCCCAGCCATCATATCATTTCATCTATAAATATTTCAGGACATATCTTTAAAAGAGACTTTTTTAGCGTAATCATGAGAACATTACTCCTAGAAAATAATTTTGCTAATATCATCTAATATACAATAAATGTTCTAATATTTCTGTCTCATAAAAATTTAATGATAAAATCTAGGCAAATCGGGATCCAAACAAGATCTACAAATTGCGTTTGGTTGATATGTCTTAAGCCTCATTTAATCTATAGCTTTTCTCTGCCTTTGTCATTTACTTAAATACTAGGTCATTTGACCTGCAGAATTTCCCACATTCTGGACTTTGCTGGTTGTAATCCTATTGTGTAGTTTAACATGTTCCTCTAACCTCTATTTCCTGTAAACTGGACCTACAGGCTTGATTAAGGTTTGATTCTTTTTGGCAAGAACTATTTTTGGTACTGTGTACTTTTATTACTTCACTTCAGGAGGTACATGATGTTTGCTTTGTGATTACTTTGTAAAAACAATGTAATAAATACTAACTTAAGAAAATAATAAAATAAATTCAAAAAAATTAAAGTTTCAAGAAAATACCTCACCCAAATTCCTATCTCTACCCACCTGTCCACAAAATCTTAAGGCCTACCTGAGATGAATTCATTTACTAATACAAAGAGTATTTACTGAGCATCTACTATATGCATGCACTGTTCTTGGGGACAGAAATACAGTAGTGAACAACATAAAGCCTGCCCTTACAGAATTTACTTTTTAGTTGCAGTAGACAGTTGATTGAGAAATGAGCAAGAACATATGGGAATAGTGCTAAAAAGAAAAATAAATAAGGGCAAGGGGTATAGGGAGTACAGCGTGTGCGGGGGAGTGTATACAGGTCAGGAAAGGCCTCACAGACAGCTGAATAATGTGAAGAAACAAGCTGTGCAACAATTGAGGGAAGAACATTCCATCAGAGGAGGCAGATAACACAGACTCTGACCAGGACCATGCCTGGTGTTTTGAAGGACAGAGAGTAGGTAGGGTGCTAGGATGGAATGATCAAGGGGGTAACTACCAGCAGAAGAGGTCAGAGAGGTAGCCGGGAACCTGAGCCGGTAGGAACTTACAGGCTATTTTAAGTCTTTAGCTTTTATTCTGAATGAGAGCTTTAGAAACTGATTTTTGGTAAAGTTCAGGCAGGACATCAAACAATAGGTAACTTGTGTGTGACAGGAATGTGGTCCTTTTCATTACATGTTAAACTTTTTAGAAAAGGATCACAAGAAAAACTGGGGGACAAAAGCCTCATTGTGAAGGATTTGGTAACACAACTCTTGTAATCATGGGGTTTCTGACGCAGCACAGGAGAAGAAAAAGAAAAATACTGGAGTAAGGTTAGAAAGCAGGGTATCTACTACCAGTTCTTTTTATTAGCAGAGTGACCTCAGGTCAAGCATTCTACCTGACAAAACCTCAGTTTCCTGTAAAGAAATTGTCACCCATTCTACCAGTCTCTTCAGGCTACTGTGAGAATAAAATTAAGTGCTACTTGGGAAAATGTTCACAACCTGAGATAACTTGTACCAACGTTTGTGATTAAAAAAACAAACAACCCAACAACGAGAACTCTGATTTGTTACAAAATCACTATTCCTCAGATAAGCTAGATATCAAAGACATTCTCAGTAAAAGAGAAATTGGATTCAGCTATGATACCAGATGGCTTTCATTCTCACCACTGACTCAGTTCCGAAATGATTATATTTCAGTATGGTAATTATAAGCCAAACTATACAAACATACTGTAAACAAACTTCAAACAGATGAAAACTCCAATATGTAAAAAGATAATGACTGTTGAAGAAAAAACTTGAAGAGGGAATGGGAATGAAAAGAAAAAAATTAAAATGTTCCTCTTCTAGGTCCCGATGAGAGTGCTTACTATAAAAGTGACTCAAATATTTTTAAACACTTTTCAAATCAGGCCTTTCAAATCTGCATTTTGAGCTTTCAAAATGGGTAAGTATTGGAAAATGAAGCTAGGTTAGGTTCTAAAAACAACCACCACTCAACTCACCAGGACACTATTTTCAAAAACTCTTCTGAAAGTTAAAATTTTTATATAGTCAGGCGTAAAAAGTTAAAAAGAATGATCAATTATCAGAAATTGTGACTGAGGCCAACAGAAGGAATTTCAGCTCTAGAGACTTCAAAGAAACTGGAAACCTACCCTATAGCTACCATAAGCAACACTGTTTTCAGTCACAATCAGGAATCATTTAAGATATAACAGCAAATTGCACTGTTTTAGGCACCGATAAAAAAAAAAAAAAAAGTAGATATGATTTCCATCCTAAAACTTTCCATTAAATGAGTTTAAGGTTTAGCAATGACTGGGATGCAGTTTTAGTTTAAAATTCTGTCTATTTCTAATAAAAACTAGATTTAAAAAAACAAGCTATAAAATATAAAATACTTGACTGAAATAAAAATTTAACATTAACATTCATCTTGCATTTTTAACTTTTATGTATCCGAGTTTTTTAATTGATGGTTTAATTTGCCAGAATGAGAAAAAAAAATTTTTATGACTGAGTTCCATGGAAATGTAAAATAAATGGACCCAAATGCCACATTATTGAGGACTTTTTGATCACTCTTTGTAATTATCATAAGTAAGTTTTATGCTTTTTCTAAAGCAATTTTTTTCCCCAATTGCCATTTCCTGCTTTTCTGGCTCTGATGTTTCACGAATGAGGCTGTAAATCTCATTTAGCTCTTGTTTTTGTTTGGCTGAAATGTTGAGAAGGGAGAAGGTTACTTATAAATCTTCTATCTCTCTGAAAATACAACTTCCATTTTCTTTAATCTTATTTACTTGACTCCAAATATGAAAAATGACTTTCATGAAGCACAAAGAAAATTTTAAATTTATTCTCCTTTATAGAAAGAAGCAAAAGGTGCAGCTTTCCAATTTATTTTTTGAATGAAACCCACCATTAGCCATCGCCATATTAAAAACAACTAAACTATCAAAGAACCAATATAGTTTATTATTTAATACCTTTGACAAATATTTACCAAGTGGCTACTATGCCTCTGAGGACACAGAAGTAAGCAATACAAACAAAAACCTCTGCCCTCATGGGGTTTATATTCTGTAGGAGTAGAGAAAAAGGATAAATTACATATACGGAATGTCAGTAATGAGAGTTACAGAGAAAAATAAAACAGGAAAAGGGGATAAGGAGTATGTTCAGGTGAAGTTGTTAAAATTTTAAATAATATTGTCTGAAAATGACAATTTTCTTTGAGAAGGTGGTATTTCAATCAAGACTTACAAGCCATGCAATTATCGAGGGAAGAAGATGCCAGGCAGAGAAAACAGCAAGCATGAAAGCTCAGAGGCAGAAGAATGTTACAAGTCTGAAGAACAGTTAAGAGGTCAAAATTACCAGAGTAAAGAGAATAAGGAGGGAGAGGGTAGGTAACAGTTGTTCTAAATTTTTTTTCTGGCTTTTCATGGAAGAGACTGAAATATGGCTAATTTATTTTGTAGATTTAAGAGACACCATAGAAATCATCTAGTGACTGCTTGATGAGGTTCATAACCTTTGTTGTGCCCTTTGGCAGCTGGTGAAGCTCATGACTCCCTTTCTCAAAGTAATGCTTTTAAATGCATAAAATAAAAATATGTAAAATTATATAAGAAACTAATTATATTGAAATTCAGGTCTATTCAGAGGCCTCCAGGGTCATAGAGGGCCGAAAAGAGGTCCTGAATACACACAAGAGAACTTGCCGGGGTGATGGAAATGTTCTATATCTTGACTGGGTTTCACAGATATATATATACACTTGTCAAAACTCACAGACTTGTACACTTAAGATCTTTGCATTTCACTATATGTAAATTACACCTCAATTAAAAAAAAAAAAAACTTGAATATTTTAGTCCCCTCTCTAAGATGAACACAAAGGCTCACACAAAAAGTCAGAGACTTGCTAAAGGCTTTGAGGACTTGTAGTATTATTTAAATATACAGGGCTAGTTTCAGTCAAAGGTTCTCCCAAAGACCTACCCACTTACAGACACCAATCATTCCTAATTTTATTTTGCCATTATTAAGTATTTCCATTCCAAGTGATCAAGCTGGTTTTAGAGCCGAATGAAAAGTTCAAGTGCCACTAATCCGAACCAGATCCATGCCCCAATGTAGAACCAATCGAGGCAGTTGGTGGACTGGGAAAGATAGGGAGCTATGTGTGTTGAGATGGTAGAGAGAGAAAAGGAGAGACAGAGGGGAGAAAAAGGAGTAATTTTCTATATTCTTAAAGCCCTTCAGTTAAGAGAAGCAGCAACTTTAATAGCTTAATCTTAACAAACATAATTTTTTTCTTGTTACTATGTAAGGTTAATTCTATTGATTTGCATAGGACATAATCTAAGAGGAAGAATCTCAAATTAATAAATTCTTCTTTTGACTTACCAGATTGGACACTCTAAGATTTTCTGCATAGCATTAAGGACATTTTGTACTTCTTCAACACGATCCGCACATAAATCCATTTCTTCCTGTTACAATGAACTTGAACACATAGGCTTAAATGTATGCTTTAAAATGTTTATAAAAAACAACTTAATTTCATTGTCATTTTAAATAAGAGAAATTTAAAATTGGAGTGCTTTAGAATTATAGCGACCATAGAACTAATCACAAAAGCCTTTCTTAAAACTCTAAACTTTTTATTTTTGTAATTAAGACCATTTAAATTCTCTGTTTTCACATATAGCCTCCAACCACCTCCTTCTGGTCTTTCCCTTTCTCCAAGCAAGGGTGACTGATTGGGTGAGTGGTGGTTGCCTCGGATTTCTCCAAATGTCCTGGCTGTTTTCTCTCGCTTAAAACAAAAATCAACAAAAACAAAACCAACACCAACCAAGGCTCTCCACCCTTGGTCTTTCCCAGTGTTTCCCAATTGCCTGCACTCATCTCAGGATCCTCAGGCACATCCATGCCAGCGGCATCTGTGACTGACGCCCCTCTACTTTCCTCTTGTCCCTTCTCAGAAACGCGTGTGAATACAGTTCTTAAAGGCTCTCCCTTCCCACAAAAATCCTGTCTCCTCCTCTTCCCAGACACGTTCCTGCCTCCAGTTCTTCCTCAGAGTCCAATTTTCACATAAACCAGCCTATTATGTCGTTCTCTTCAAGACACATTCCAGTTCCTATCATCGGTTTTCCTCTTTGGCCACACCCAGTCCCCTCCCGCACCCTTGGCTTCTCCCCTCCCCCACCATTTCCCAACTCAACGTCTTAGGCTTCTCAGGTTCCACTCTCAGCCCGCCCCTGCCAGACACCATCCATCTTGCTCTCCTTCAAAAGTCCCTCTCCCCATTCTCACCACACCTGTTCTCACCTGTCTCCCGAAGTACCCTTGAGGCCCCTCTCCCTTCTCCAGGGCTCTCTCACCGTTACACAAAACAGAGCGTCTGGGCTTCCCGGGTTAGGGGGTCCAACTTATCCAAAAAGCCCCGCGAACCGTCCTCGGTCCAGAAGCTTCAACGAACTTACGCCGCGCAGTCGCAGTTTAAATTTATCTGTAATTCCCGCACTTTTCCGTTGCCACGGAAACTGGCCTCAGCGGCTGAGCAAGAGCCTCTCAGAATACGATACTGAAACACGTTACGGAAGGGCGGAGCAGAAAGAGCCGAGAGGCTCTCTGGGCTCCGGATTGGTCATCCATTCTTTCCCTGCGGTACGTAATTAGAAAGGGACGGAAGAGACAGAATTCTGAGTTTTCTATTAGGCGCCCGCCTCTTCACCTCCACGCTTCCAAGGGCGTCTTATTACGTCACAGTGGTTCCTGTACCCAAGTCGGAATCCTTGAGGCCCGAATATGAGCGAAAGATAGTGTCTACAACACTCGCCAGAAGAGGCCCCGTTCCCTCACACTTTCCGCCGCAATGGAAGTCTCCAGTTTGGGTAAATAAAAGGATTGTGGGCAAAAAAAAACTACGATTTCCAGCATGCATTGCGGATCAAAAGGCCTTCGTCACTGTGTTCCTTGGAAACTGTAGTCTTATGGAGAGGAACTTCCGACACTGGAAGTGGGCACGATTCTCACGGCAACCTAGTTGATAATCTAAAAAGCTCCGTACGCTTATGCACGTCAACAGACATGGATTGGAGTGTTATGTTTTCGTATCTTGAGAGCGGAGAATAAGCTAAAGAACCTACAAGTCCTAGGAAGACTCCAATTCCCAGCCAGCCCCGCGAGTCTCGGGTAAGTAGTCCTTTAAGGTCAGTGAACTAAGGGAACGCAGTCGGCGCCGAATTAACTGGGAAGGGGAAATGGGCCCCGACCCACGGCTGCGCACTCGTAGTTCCGCCCCTCGGTCCCAATGTTTGTTATTGTTGTGAGGTTCAGGCTGCTCTTGTCCCGCCTCCGCTAGCGCATCTTCGACCAATCAATAGGGTGGTAGTTATGAGGAACAACTGGTAAGAGCCAATCATCTTGTCGGAAACTCAGAGAAACAGGGGACTAGGCCCTGTCTCTATCCGCCATGTTAGATTCATCCTGCCGGGAAAGCAGATGATCTGGTAGCGACCGGTCTCCGCACTGGCCTCTGGCAGGCGCCCCCCGGGGGCGAGAAGCTGGTAAGGAAGCTGCTGCGGTTACCTAGGGGTGAGGTCATATCGCACAGAGAGGATTTGGGGAAGCTCAAGGGAGCAACCCTGTAAAGAGGGGCGACTTTTTCCAAGTCTAGGGGCAGCCGATCTTTTCAGTGATCGGATGGGAGAGCCGTTCATGTTCTAGGGTCCGAGGGGGCAGATACTGCCGTAGGGATGGGGGATCGGTGGCTCGGAACGCCCGCTTCTCCAGATGGAAGGCCGAGACTCCCTGGCACAAAAAGGGCCTAGGCAAAGAAAACAAAGTCCTTAAGGGATGGTGACAGTGTTTGGGGGACATAAGATTGCTAGGAAACGATAACTGGATGACTAGTATGAAGTCCGCAAGGGGAAAAAAAAAATGACAGTACCCGCTCAGTCTCCTCACGCCATCCCCCTCCGTTTTTTGAGAACCTCATCAAAGTCTCCTTGGTCAGGGACCTCTGGTATTACAAAGGCATCGTTTTGACTTTTAGTCAAACACTTAGTTTTCTAGTCACACATTTTAACGCCCAGAACATCTTACACAGGCCTCTGGCGGACTCAGTAGTCTAAAGCTCAGATTCTCGGGTCAGCGTCATTAAAGGAATTTTTGATATCCTTAACCGAATAGAGGAAAAGCTGACTAGTGCCAAGCAAAAGTGAGTCAGTGACATGAACTTAAAATAATGCCAGTTTTGAAAGCTGAAGGCTAGGCCCCAGCTTCCTGACTTTACTGGATTCAAACTTACAGGGACAGATGGGCCTAACCATAGCTTTGGTGTTTCCACAAGTTCAAGATTAATGCTCTTGCTAAAAGAATTTTCATATATAAGCCAAACGGAAGCAGGCCGTTCTTTATGAAGATCTGGCTATTATTTAGCTAAGTTAGCCTCTCCCACTTCCTGTTTTCTCCTCATCAGCCTACCAGCTGGATGAGCTCCAAAGTATCTAAATTTCCAATTGTGTAATTTGAGAAAAAGGGAGAAAGATTAGTTTCCTCTGGACTCTCAAAAGTGTGGAAGTGTTTCCGAAGTTGAAAAGTGAGACTGTTTCAGACCCACTTTGGGCAGACAAATAGTCATTTAATTTCTTGGATTTTTTTTGTCTAAGATTCTAGGGAGTTGACAGGAATTCTGTCCAAGTTTTAAGGACCCCCAAAATTGCATTCCATATGAATGAATACTAGATGTCAGGATTGGTGCTAGAAACCAGTATCATTTGGCGATGAACTTGGCTTTAGATGCAGATAAAGAATGGGAAAATTGGGGGGATAATTGTTTTTTGAATTTTAAAAAAGATAGTTAATCCTCAGATCTTCAAGTTCTTTTTTAATGACAGTATCTGTTGTGTTGTTTCACAGGGTAGCGCATTATACTGTGGAAAACCACTACTTTAGGTCCCAAAGACTGATTTATTATAATTTTATATTTGAGTAACATTTTTGAAGAACTTGCACACATTTTTATTTGTTCCTTATGATAACATTATTAGGTAGTGAAAGCAGAGATATTAGACCTATTTTACAGATTAAGAAACTAAAGCTCAGGGGTTAAATGTCTTGCTCAGTTATATGGCTAGTAATGTGGCAGGGATGTGTTGTACTCAGCTCTTTCAACCCAGTGCTTTCTTCCCCATTACACTATAAACCCCTGGGACTTAATCTTGTTCATCTACTCCTGTGCTTAGATCAGAATCTGATCTTTATAGATGCTTATTAAAAATTTGTCAATATGTTTAAAAGCTGATATTTTTCATTACAACTTATATTTAGATTTAAACTATTTTTTCATAGTCATAAAACCAAACCAACCTCTAACAACTCATCAGTAAACAAAACCCTTAGTTAAAAATAGACATTCAGTTAAAGAGTTGTTAACTTCTTAGGCATCATAGTAGTATCGTGATTGTTTTTTAAAATTCTTATCTTTTAAAGGTACATACTCAATTGTCTTATGGATGAAATGATGGCTGTCTGTCAAAATAATCCAGTAGGAAAGGATATTTCTGTTAACAAGATTAGTTCTGAGTTGATGCTAATTATGGAAGATAGCTGATGGATCCAGTGAGATTTAATAAATAATAGTCTCTTTTGTATAGGTTTAAATTTTCCCATAATCATCTTTTTTAAAATTAGATTGCTATAGTTTGGTTACAACAGTTGACTACAGTCTCTCCACATGGGGGAGTTGGGAGGTATGTAGGGGTATAGATGAAGTGAGAGTAATGTGTTCATTACTCTCCACTTTTATACATGTTTAAAATTCTCCATACAAGAAAAAAAGTAGACTACAAAACAGATGAACTTGAATGAAGGATGTTGAATGCTACCTCTGTAGTTTCTTGGCTAGTGTTTTGGCCTCTAAATTGTTAAAATTGATCTTTTTTAGAAAACCTGAGTTGCTCAATTTGGAAAAAGGTTGCTTTTCTCAGAAAATGTAGAATGTTGCTTTGAAGTTATAAGAATGTAAATTCCCTGAGGGTAGAGACCTAATCTGATTTATCTGGTATCCTGCTACTAGCAGATAGTAGGTATCTGTTTAGTTAACCAATCATTATAAAGTTCTAGAAAATCCTAAAGGATTTAAGGAATGTTAGATGGTTTCTGTGGGCTTGACCAAAATTTACATTTTCTTAACAAACATTTAACTGTGAGATTTGTTTTAAACCACCCACTAGATTGAGAAGAGCAGAGATGTTGCCTTATTCACTGCTGTGTCCTCCTAGCCTAGTCCAAACCCTTTCTAATGTGTTTTCTCTCTCATCCTCTGGGCTCTAGCCTCACAGTATGGAACCACAGGTTACTCTAAATGTGACTTTTAAAAATGAAACTCAAAGCTTTCTGGTTTCCGATCCAGAAAACACAACATGGGCTGATGTCGAAGCTATGGTGAGTGTTAATTTTGTTTTGTTTCTCCATCTTTTAAACATAGATCTTTTTCCCTAAAGGTAGCTATTTTTAGCAGTGTGGTTTCATAGCTGCAAAGCCTGTCATATTAACCTTTTGGAAAATTATTTTTGACAGGGGTTCAGTATTCATATAGGAGATGTGCCTCAATAAAGGGAACAAATAAATTCCTTTTGAAGAGTTTAGAAAGGAAAGTAAGGGTTTTTTTGTTTTGTTTTGTTTTTTTAAGTGAAATAGGACTTAGAAAACATTAATTTTAGAAATAGTCTGAGGAATGAATTAGTATATGGGCCCCACCCTAACGAGGCCCCAGAAGAATGTCCTCTTGCCTGAGAGCTAATATGTGACTGTGGTTTGTGACTCATCAAGGATATAACTTGTGTTTTGCAAGAACTGATTGATTGTTTTTATTGCTAAGTCAGAGGTTGAATAAGTTGAGTGCAACCCCCCCTGCCCCCCCCTAAAAAAAAACAACCCTACAGGTGTTTAGACAGAAATTCATCTTTATTTTTCTTCTTGGTTTGCCCTTTGTACTCTTGTTCGATCTGTAGTCATAAATGTTTTACTTCATGTATCACTCTTTGTCTAACAAAACCCTTTGGTAAAAACTTATTTATACCTGGTTTGTAAAAACCTTTTATCTGGTTATGTGTTTTGGTAACTAAAAAGGAAAAGAAATGGTAGAGAGACTACAAAAGATGGTTTGATCTGGTCTTCTGTCTTCCAGCAAATACTACTTTATACCATCCTAGACTGACGGTTATCTAGAAAGTTAGATCTTGTTTGTCAAATGATCTGAAAATCAAACACAGTTACCTTTTTTCCTAGTAGTTAAATGAGCTGAAAGCTTACCTGTTTTCTTTTTTGTAGATTTTAAATTATAAAAGTGTCATACATGCCCATTATAAGTGAAACAAATCCAAACACCTATAAAGAAAAAGTTAATATCCCACCACTCCCCGCTGCCTCCCATCCACTATTTCCACCTCTCTGGGGTAATCGGTGTTAACAGTCTTGTATGTACTTAGATACATTTCCCATGTTCATATAGATATTGTATTAGGATTATGCTATAAACATTCTGCAGCTTGCTTTTCTTACCCAACAGTATATTATATACATAGTTCTGAATGAATAGGTAAGGATCCAAGCTCATTATTTTTAAAGTTATAGATTGTCCACAAATAATATGGTATTGTACCAAAGTGGTTATTTCTTATTGCAAGATTGTTTCCAGTTTTTTTAATTGAGGTATAATTGACATATTAGTTTCAGGTACACAACATAATGTTTCTATATTTATATATTGTGAAATGATTACCGCGATAAGTCTAGTTAACTTTCATCATTATACAGTTTTTCTATTGAGAACTTATGAGATCTACTCTCTTACCAACTTTCGCATATATGATACAGTATTATTAACCATAGTCACCATGCTGTTTATTACATCCCCAGGACTTATATATTTTATAACCAGAAATTTGTACCTTTTAACCACCTTCACCTATTTCACCTACCTCCCACCTCTTCTGGTAACCACCAGTGTATTCACTGTATCTCTGAGTTTGTTGTTTGGTTTTTTTTTTTTTTGAGTCCACATATAATAAAGTGAAATCATATAATATTTGTGTTTCTCTGTCTGACTTCACTTAGCATAATGCCCTCAAGGTCAAAAGGTTTTTTTTTTTCTAATTGTACTTTTTAAATTAATTTTTTAAATTTATTTTGCCTGGTAGATAATTCAAAAGTTACAATTACGACAAATTTGAATTTCATTTATGTATAGAAGTATAATCATTGTTATGAAATATTATAGGAAAGAACATTTCAGTTTTCCTGAAAAGTGTCTGAGCATTGAAGTGTCTGGAGTAGCTCATATAAGTCAAGTTACATTCTTTTAGATCAAGGAGTTCTAGTTGGGAGGGACCTTTGACTCTGTCACTGATTTAACTAAGACTATTAAAGTCTGGCGAATGCTTTGAACCTTGGGTTTCATAATTTACATAATGGGAAGAGTGATAGTGACTCAAGGTCAAAAGGTTTTTGGGGTTTTTTTAACCACTATAAAATGAACTGCAGGGGATAGCTGTTTGTATATATAACTTATGTGCTCTTCTATAGGATAAAGTTTTCCAAAGTGAGATTAATGGGTCACAAGACGTGATTTTAAATTTTAGTGAATACTACCAGGCGCTTTGCAGAAGAATTATAGCACCTTAAAGAAATACATGACAGCGCCCTAAAGTTTTGACAGCATTGGATGTTAATGGCTTTCTTTTTTTTTTTTTTTTTTTTTTTTTGCCATTCTGTCGAGATGACATCTCATTGTTTTAACTTGCATTTTTCTGACTACCATTGGGTTGAACATCTTTTCATATATTTGTTAGGCATAATCTTATGATTAGCAGTTTTGTAGATGCTCTTTTTGTATTGTAGATATTAACCCTTTGTCTGTTATGAGTTGCACATATTTTCCCCAGTCTATTGTTTGTCTTTTGCCTTTGTTTATGTGTGGTTTTTTTGTTTTGTTTTTTTTTTATCACATAGAATGTTTAATTTTTATATAATGAAATATGCCTGTTCTTTATAACTTCTAGATTTATGTCACAAACTACCCTTTTGATATCTTGATCATATAGTGTATACATTTCATTTGCAGGTAAAAGTTTCATTTGACCTGTACACTATTCAAATAAAATATCTGGATGAGGAAAATGAAGAGGTAAAGTATATGATGGTACCCTTGGCCAGGTATATGGAATAGGGATCTTATTTCTCAAGACTGGTGTAGGGCTGTAAAAGTTCAGAATAGTGTTTATCTCATTTGTGTAGTGGTTTAAATATGTTTGATTGCATATTCTAAGCTGACTTGTGACATCTGAGATGGAGTTGGGAAATAGGGAAGCAACATTGAAGAAGAAAATGTGGGAGAGAACTTTTAAAACTATATAGTGACCTTAAGTTCAAATATATCACAAGGTACCATTTAGTTTATAATAAAATAATAATAACAAACCTTTATCAAGTGGTTACAGTGTGTCAGTCTAACAACAATACTATGTATTTGGTACATTGTTCTCATTTATTTACCCATCAGGAAACTAAGGCACAGAGAGGTTAAATAACTTGCCAAAAGGCACAAAAGTTTGCTCCGGAGCCCAGGCTCCTAACCACTATGTTATGTTGCTGCATAATGTACATGAAATAAAGGAGGATACAGTAGTTAAGCAATAAAATTATGTTATCATTAGTCAGTTAGTTCATAATATTGGAAAAGCTGAACACTTACCTGAGATTTTATATCCGTCCTGTGAGGCTTGTCCTAGTGACAGAAATGTTCGTTTGATGATAGATTTATAATTCACTATTGCTTTTTTCTTTTTACAGGTATCCATCAACAGTCAAGGTGCGTTAAAAGCCTTAATCTAATCCTGAACGTATGCTTTTCCATTTACACAATCTTGTTGCAATATTCATTTTAGAGTGGGATTTTGTGTATAGTAAATTGATATTGCATTTACTCATCCATCAGCATTATAAAATAAAAGTAGCAGATTTTTATAGCAGTTTTTTGTACGTAGGTCAGTGCCTTGGAGTGAAGTCTAAGGACAGCTCTGGTGGGAGGTTCTCTTATATTTAACATGGTAATCTGAAAACATGCCTCCCAGTTCAACACACATAACTTGTTCTCCTGGTATGTTGCATTTGTTTCTGATCTGGTATATATGTTAGTGCTAATTTATAAACAAGTGGTATTCCAGGAGCTTATTTATAAGATAGTTGGTTGTTAGAGGTTAGAGTACATTTTCCCACAGGAACACTGTTAAATTTGAAGTTTAGGTTCCTAGGATGGCTCCCAAAAGCTTTTTTAAACCAGCTGAAATGATAGTATTAACTCCCTTGAGTCCTGAGCTTCTCTAAGCCTAGTGTGAGTGAGCTGGGTGGAAGTTTTATAACTGGAAGGCTCCAGTGGCACAGAGAGAGAGATTTAAGGGGAGAACAAACCTGCAAGTAGCTTCTGTTTGCAGTGGGATGAGAAAGGAGTTTGTCAGCAAAAAGTTAGTAGCTGTACATGTATAAGGATTGTGAACGGATGTGGTTCCATAGTGTAGCGGTTAGCTCATCTGCTTTACATGCATAAAGGTCCTGGGTTCGTGCCCCAGTGGAGCCACGGTTCATGGTAATAAAATAAAAAATAAAAAAATAAAAGATTGTAAACTAAGAATTCTTAAAAGTACGGATTGGTTTTACTTAACAGAATCTTTTGGGCTGGCGAAGAAATATCACAGTATGTATTTTTTGTCCTTTTAGGAGAGTATGAAGAAGCACTTAAGGTAATGGTTATTGCTTCTTTTTTTTTTTTCCCAAATAATTTTTAAATTATTTATTGACTGAAACTTGAACCTGAATTCCATTACATGAGAGAGAAACTAACCAATATAAACACAGAAAAACCTATTTTTAGAGAAACTGATGAATAGGGCATACCACTCAGCAAAAGGCAACTCCTTACATAAAGGTTCTTTTTATTTACTGTTCTCTCTCATTGCTGGTCTTGGTGCCACTGCCCTAGCATTTAAAAATACAAAGAACTCTGGAACAATGCTTTCTGGTTGACATTTTTCATCTCCTTCCTTCACCTTGTTCTTTATAGAATGTTTCAGTATAACGTGGGAGAATTTAAGGTATAAAGCATCCAGTTACAATCTCTTGTTTGTTAGTGATGAATTGAGCATTCCTTGAAGTCACTTCTTTAAGGTGTGTAAGCTGTCCATTCATTACCACTTTCGTAATTAAAGATATTCTTTATTCTTTAAAGTTTGACTATCCTTTATAAACTTCTAGTCCAAGACTAAGCTATTTTCCATAATCATTTTTGGTTTAGAGAGGGAGAGGCAAGAATTTTTAGTCGGGAGCTAGATTTACCCTTTTTGGTTTCTGATCAGAATGCTATTTTTGGTGCCAGTTGTTTCAATAATTTGGCCAATGTCTTCTTGGTTTTTACTCAGAAATCCTTAATTACCAGCTAGTCTCTTGGTTTTGGATATTCAGGCCCTTCCCTGGATTCTCTTTAGTTGAGATACCCATATCTTAATTTCGCATGCTTCATAATTTCCCTCTGCCCCAATTTCATGTGGTCTTCCATTTTCCTCTTTGCTTATGCTATTCCCCCATACCCCTTCACTCTTGTCCAACTCTTCCTGGCTTTTTTCTTTCCTTACTCTCAGAAGCTATAATAGTTTGAAAAAGTCTTCTAAGATCTTCAAAACTCTTTCACCTTTTCCACAGTCACTATTTTATCTATTCAGTCAGAAATCTTGGACCTCAGGAGTCCAGAGTTTATATAAGCCTGTGTTACCCCAGGAAGCAAGACACACACACACACACACAATTTACTACTTAAGATCCCATGTTTGTTTATATTTTGAAACATTTCATTATAGTCATTTCTTGAGCAATTTTTTCCACAGACTCTACCACACATTTTACTAAAAGCTTCTTGATTTATGGTCTAGAATAGGGATTGGCAAACTATAGCCAATGGCTGGCCATATATTTTTATAAATAAAATTTTATTGGAACACAGCCATGCCTGTTGTATTGTCTGTGGCTACCTTTGTGCTACATTAGCAGAGTTGAGTAGTTATGACGGAAACTGTATGGCCTGCAAGCCTAAAATTTATGTGGCCCTTTAAAAAGTTTGCTGATCTCTGATTACGTAATATCTTTCAAACGTATTGGCCATGGAATGCTATTTTAAAGTGGAATGTTAAGAAATGTAAAGTAGATAAAAGAATAGTTCTTGTCACTGGATGACAAGTGGGGAGAGCTAGAACTTTGTGGACTTGACTCCTAATCTCTTGGACACTGGAATACCTTCATGAAATCTCAAAGGCTCCTTGAAGTAAAGGTTTTAAAATAGAATGAAGAAGATGCTCTTCAAAATAAGTGACCAAATACTTTCCAAAATACTATTTTGGAAATGCTTTCCAAAATACTATGGTTAAACATGCTTTCCTAAAGACTTTCACGGGAAAATAATTATATGATATAGCTTTCTTTCTTGGGTTATGGTAGTCTGAGATTGACTTTTCGAAAAGTTGAGATTAGATCCATAAATGGAGTCCTACGTAAAAACAAACAGAAAAGTAGTAATCCAGTTAATGAAAACATCTCACCTGGTAAAGTACTGCACTAAAAACCTACTTTCGTGTAACAGCAAAACCATTCCTAGTTAACATTCTTGGCAAAGAAACAGGATGCTGAGTGTTAACATGGTATATGTTATTTGATTTAATAAAACAAACATTTTCCAGCATAATTCACCACACCTCTTTGCATTTTCATTTGGGAAATGAGACTCACATGATACGTTTTTATTTCATAACATATGCTCTCAGATGGCAGTTAAGCAGGGAAACCAACTGCAAATGCAAGTCCATGAAGGCTATTGTGTAGTTGATGAAGCTGCACCCCCAGTTGTAGCAGAAAAACAACCAGTCGCGAGGGCAGGGAAGAAGCCACTTGCACATTATTCTTCACTGGTGAGAGTCTTGGGATCAGACATGAAGACCCCTGAGGAGCCTGCAGCAGAGGTACGAAGGGACCATTCCTGTCTCTACAATTTTTCTAACCTTATGTCTCATTGTTTCTGGTGTAAGATTCGAGCCCTTCATCAAAACTTAGGAGTTTGTAATGACCATCTCTGTCTGACTTTTTGAAATGGGTAACAGTAGCACTCCTGGAGAGGAGCAAATAGGATGACACACAGATTTTATTTTCCTTTTGTACTCCTTTATATTATTGTTATTTTTTTTGGACCACATATTTATGTTTGACAAAAGAAACCTCAAAATAATATATTTCAGGAAAATTATTTTAAGTAGAAATAAAGGTAACTTCCAAGATCTTAGATTGTGTTTTCTTTGCAGCAGTTTCCACTTGCTCCATGTGACTTAGATCAGCCTCAAGACAAGCCCCCAGACTGGTTCACAAGCTACCTGGAGACAGTGAGTGTTTTCTCTGGCTTGGATTTTAGCAGCAGTGTGTGGAATGTGGAAGAAATAGCCCAGATGGCTTCTTCCTCTAGTAGCTAATAATCTCCAAACTACAGCAGTTCCAGTCAAGAAAGCTCCTAACTTTTTAAATGATGTACCAGAAAAAGTTTAATTCTAAGGATGTAAGGGAAAGGGACAAATCTCTATGCTTGAGAAAGAGGAAGGTGGAAATTAACTCATCAAAAGGATTTCTTGTTGTTTTTTTTGAACTAGTTTAGCTGTGGAAGGAAGACCTTCTTTTGCTATGTTTCTGTTACTTCGTGCAGTAGTTATTAGCTATTTTATTATGTTCTTATATCAGAGATATCAACGTTTCAGGTCTATTTGATATCTTCATGACTTTTCCAATATTGGAACTGAAGGATTTTTCCCCCATCTTCTGCTCTACATTTTAGTTTAGAGAGCAAGTGGTTAAAGAAACAGTCGAGAAGCTTGAACAGAAATTACATGAGAAGCTTGTCCTCCAGAACCCATCCCTGGGTTCCTGTCCCTCAGAAGTCTCAATGCCAGTTTCAGAGGAAACACTGTTTTTGCCAGAAAACCAGTTCAACTGGCATATTGCTTGCAGCAGCTGCCAAAGGAGGATCTTTGGTGTGCGCTACCAGTGCAGGTAAGCAGTAACTTGGGAATGAACAGCTATTAGTAGACCTTAGAGCAAGCCTTCCTGGCATTTGGGGTAGGTAAAGGGATATTGGGTTTACTCTACCTCTGAGCATCAGATATAATAGCTCTGCTTTGGGAACAAACTATTCTTCACCCTCAACAAAATAACTGTTTGAAAGGTAACTGTTCAGATTGTTGTGTTCAGGCGTACTTTTGAATTAACAGAGCCAGACAAAATTATATTCCCCAAAGCAAAACTAGATCACCAAAAATTATCTCCCTGTTGTTCCAAATGCTTTGATTTCTCGCCTTCTCTCATATTGTCCTTTGAAATAGATACAGGTTAAGTGTTATTGTCCTCATTTTATTAATGAGGAAAATTGAGACATGATATGGTCGGGTGGTGTGCTCAGATTACCACCTAGCTGTTAGTAGAGCAGATATGCAGGTCTGGTCTCATATCTCCCTACCTCAGGTACTTCCTACTGTACCATTCTTTTCCCCATAGCCAGTGTCCATCCTACAATATCTGTGAAGATTGTGAATCAAGGCCATATGCCCACGACTCCAACCACGTCCTGCTGAAATTGCGGAGACCTGTTGTGGGTTCCTCTGAACCATTCTCTCACTCAAGGCTTTCTGCTCCTCGTCTTCCTGCTGCTCTGGAACAAGCCAGGTAAACCATGTGTACATGGGATGCTTGTTCTCTGATCCGCTTCTTGGTTCTGGTGGCACGCAGTGAATTACAGAACTACAAATAGTCTTCTTAGTTCCTGCTCATTTCTAGTTGATGTGCCATGATGAGGACAGTTATTCAAAGCTAATGAAATGGAAATGAGAACTATAGAAGGAGGTTAAGAAACTAAACTAGAAGCTGACACTGGAGAGTACAAGTGGCTCAAAATAGTTTCAAAATTAATTTGTGAAGTTTGTTTTTAAGACTCATTTGTTATCTCACAGGCTCCAGAAACAGGTTGACAAGAACTTTCTTAAAGCAGAAAAGCAAAGGTTGCGAGCTGAAAAGAAACAACGTAAAGCAGAGGTCAAGGAACTTAAAAAGCAGCTTAAACTCCACAGGAAGATTCATCTGTGGAATTCGATCCATGGACTTCAGAGTCCCAAGTCTCCTTTGGGCCGACCCGAGAGCTTGCTGCATTCTAATACCCTGATGTAAGCCCAGGGCCATGGTGGGAGCCAAGACTTAAGGTCCAGCCCTCTAAGACAGGACCTTCAGCCAGCACCTCTCTTAGATATTGGCAGCCCCCAACACCCAAATCCTTAAAATTTCTCATTTTCTTATCCTAGCATTCTTAAGGGTGGTTTGGTAGGGGGTTTTTTTTGACACTTGCTTTGTCTTCTTCAGAAAGGTAGAAACCAGTAAGGTTCAGAACTGACTGGTATGACCTCTCTTTACTGGAGGCAGTCCGGATTTGATAGAAAAGGAACAAATATTTTAAGAGCCTGATTCTACTTGTTTTATTTATAGACCGTTTTAGTTATCCTCACCATAGCTTTTTAGGTCAGAAGTCAGCTCTGTTCTCTGTTTTTTAAAAAAAGTTTTATTAGTAGTACATCTTCAAGAGTCTTAACCTCTTGAACCACAGTCAGTGTTGGATATTCAAAAGCCATCACACCCAACAGCAAGTGACTATCTGAATTTCTGTTCAGGCTCCCTTTGCAACCCTGTGCCCCAGTTATGCCAACCCTCAGTGCAGCATTTGTGGATGAGAATTTGCCTGATGGGACTCACCTTCAGCCAGGAACCAAGTTTATCAAACACTGGAGGATGAAAAATACAGGAAATGTAAAGTGGAGTACAGACACAAAGGTATTTTTCCCACAAAAGTGTGAAGATGAAGTGATTCAAAGTGACCGCGTTCAGCTGACAAGCTTTTTTTCTCTTGTCACTTTTCAGCTCAAGTTCATGTGGGGAAACCTGACTTTGGCTTCTACAGAAAAGAAGGATGTTTTGGTTCCCTGCCTGAAGGCTGGCCATGTGGGAACTGTGTCTGTGGAGTTCATCGCCCCAGCCTTGGAGGGAACGTACACGTCCCATTGGCGTCTTTCTCACAAAGGCCAGCAGTTTGGACCTCGGGTCTGGTGCAGTATCATAGTGGACCCTTTCCCCTCCACAGACAGCTCTGATAACATCGAAAAGGGCATGATCAGCTTAAGCAAAACTGGTGATCTCACCTGCCAGCAAGAGGTGAGCATTGGAAGGGTGACCAGAACTAAAAGAGCCCACTCACAGCTGGTTGATCTTTCAGAAATTGGAAAGGCTAGCTTCTTTCCCTCCCCCTAAAACACACATATGCTTATATTGGACTTGTCCTCAGGGGCTTTGTTTTCATGTCCTTAGGATCTGGTGCAGGCATCCCTCAGTGCTTTTGTATCTCTTTGTCATGATGCGTGGCCAGTCTCTGCTTCTCTGGGGAAAGCAGGGTCACCTGGCTGGCCTGTGGAACTACTGGACCTAATGGCTTTGCTCCATAACATTCATCCCTCCTGAGTACCCCTCGTGTGTGTGCCTTAAGTACTAGTGAAGTCTCGCCCTGGTTGTTACTTGGTGTGCTGTTTTTCAGGCACCTTCCTATAGTCAAGTACTTTTTTTTTAGAGTGTTTACTATTTAAATTTAGTTACCCAATGTTACAGTCCTGGTTTGGACTATTAATGGTTAATCTAAGTTGTCATTATGAAAAGTTAGGTGAAGGGGATAATAACAACTCTACTATTTTTGCAACTTTTCTGTAAGTCTAAAATTATATCAAAACAAAAAGTTTTAAAACACATAGAGGTGCAATGTTTTGTTTTTAGGGAAGCAACCATCTGCTTGCCTTTTTGAGTTCTGTTAAGGGCCTAAAATTTGTCCCAATCATTTGTCTCTATAGGAAGCTTTTCTTCTGGCCAAAGAAGAAATTCAGCTTGGTGCAGTGACTGAGCAGACAGAAGAGACGGAAACCTGCATCCCACAGAAGACCAAAAATATTGCCAGCGAGAGGGAGCTCTACATCCCATCTGTAGACCTTTTGACTGCCCAGGTGGAGGATTGAGCACTTTGAGGGACAATGGACAGAAAGCATTGGGGAAAGAGTCCTTTATCTTGTTGAAAAGAAAGTGGTATAGTTATAGATGATGCCCAGAAGCTTGGAGATAAGCCCACTTTGATTCATGCAGATGCATTGAATAGCAAGGAGATCTGTGGAAACAAGTTTCTAAACTAAATGATTCCTCTTTGAATTGAAAACTCCTTCATATGCTTTGCCACATCTTCCCTTTAGTTGTCTCTTCATTTCTGCCAACTGGTTCACCTTCACCCCCACTGCATTTTCTTTTTCCTGCCATTTGGTTATTTGAATGGCTAGTTCACATTTAACTCTTCCTGTTCTCACTTGACTGAGGTGAGGCATGTATTTGAACAGAGTTGAATCTAGGCTGGTGTGGAGCTCAAAGACCTGCAAGTCCCACCAAGACAAAACATGGCTCCAGTGTGTACCGCAGGTAGACTAACATTGCCCTCTTTTTTCCCCAGGATCTGCTGTCCTTTGAACTGTTGGATATAAACATTGTTCAAGAGTTGGAAAGAGTGCCCCACAACACCCCCGTAGGTAAGAATGTCACTCAGTCCACCTTGTGTATTTTATTTATAAGCACAAAAGTACTGCAGCCTAGAGTGTTAGTATTTTGTTCTGAGGAAATAGATGGCAAGGATTTCTCCCACAATTTCTCTCAAAACAACACCCATGGGTCCATTTTCCTTCTTTTCTCTGTTGTCTGTCAGGCAACAATATAAGTTTGTATAAGACCTCCCCACTGTAAAGGAACCCCCTTCTCCGTTTTTCTCTAGATGTTTATGTCCCTTTGTTCCTTCACATTCATGGTTCTGTGTCTTAGCCATGACCTTCCAGGCTAAACACTGTTTATGATCTTTGTTACACTGATTGATCTGAGATACTTGCACACCTAGTAGTCTGGAGAAATTGTTTATAACAGATCTTGAAGCATACCTAGCTTTATTTTAGCCCTGTAGGAGGCAAGAAGCCTGGGAGCTGCTGTTTCTGGACCCTGCCTGTTGATGATGTGATGTTTTTTCTTGGTTGATGGTTTTTCTGTCTTCATTCTCCAGATATGACTCCCTGCATGTCTCCTCTGCCACATGACAGTCCCTTAATAGAGAAACCAGGCTTGGGGCAGATACAGGAAGAGAGTGAAGGGGCGGGATTTAAAACACTTCCTGGTAAGGGGTTAAATATTTATAAAGTATTTGCATCCTTTCCTTCCATACCACACCCCGTTTTTACACATACCCCCCTACTAACCTTACCTTGTTATGTGAAATGGGTTTTCTGTAACACATTTTTTTGAAGTCTCATAACACAGATAGCAGCTACTCCATGGCATAGTGTGAGAACGGGTATGTGACTAGAGAAAGCTCCTCAACACTTTAAACACCAAGTATAGATAAGGTTCGTGTCTTTCAGATTCCACAGTGTCAGTAAAGAGGAAAATTGAGAATGTTGCTTCAGTGGAGGAGGCAGAAGATGACCTGAGTGGGACCCAGTTCGTGTGTGAGACTGTAATCCGATCCCTTACCTTGGATGCTGCCCCTGACCACAACCCACCCTGCAGACAGAATTCCCTGCACAGTGAGTGTCCCTGAAATCCCCTGCCCAACAGCACAGTGCCTGAGTTGTGATTCTCAGACCTGAGTAGGTAGAAGTGCTATTCTTCACTGAGAATGGAGGTCGGTGGTCTTTTTTAGAATTTGGATCATAGTTATTTCTTTAGACTACGTACTATACCTGGCTATTTTAATTATAACATGAAGAGCAAAACAGCCATCATTACTCATTTCTGCACTTTGTCAGGGGTAGAATTACAGCTGCAAGCCACAGAGGAACAGCAACCAGTTGTGCTGCCTAGATTCTGCAGTAAGGAGTCTTCCTGTAAGATGACAGAGCTCCTTAGCAGAGACCCCCCATTGACAGCCGAATTGTCTCCTTTATCCAAAGGCAACAATCAACAATAGTGTGCAGAAGCAGGAGTACCAAACTGAGTTTCTCAAGGTTAAATTCTGCTGTAACAAATTCTTTTGTAACAGAAATTTCAGATTCTACCTTGGATATCGTTCTACCTAGGTACCAGATAGGTAGAACCAATACTGTGTATTTCAAGAACTATCCAAAAATTCAAATTCTAGTGCATCGAAATAATGTTGGAGATCTCTTGTGCTGTTATGAAGTTTTACCTATACCTTTAAATATGATTTTAAACATGATCTCTCTTATTTGAAATACACACATATATATTTTCCCCATATACACTTGTGTACAAATGTACAACAAAAAAGGACTTAACACCAAAATGTTCACAGTAGTTATCTTAGGATTATAGATACTTTTTTCCTCCTCATCTATGTTTTGCCAATTTCCTAGAATGTCTACTCAATTTGCAAAAAAGAAGAAAGTAGGCATACAGTCCTACAAAACTTGCCATGGAACATTTTCTTTTTCATAGTACTGTAAGCTCCCATGGTATATCAGTTTTGCTTTGACCACTGTCTCAGTTTATTAACTGTCACATGAAGAGAAAAAGGGATGAGGCCTCCTCATTTTAAGATTCATCGTGCTTCTCAGGAGCCAGGATGTTTCTGCCTACCTTGTTTTTGTGAGTTTCAGTTCTATCCAGCGTTGCACAGGCTTCAGAATTAGAATATGGCCATAACTGTGGTTCTAGTAGCAGCCCTTGCCTCTTGTTCATTCTTCTCCTCTGGCTTTCATAATTGTAGCTCACAGTGTTGGGCCTGGTTAGTACGTGGATGGGAGACCACCTAGGAAGACCAGGTGCTTTAGGTGTAAAAAATAAATAAATGAATAAATAATAAGGGATTGTAAGCTGACAAGGTCCTTGCAGTCTGTGAGGTCAACCAAGGGTTGCCTCACCTAAAAAATGAATAAATAAACAAATAATAATAATAATTGTAGCTCACAACCCACAGTTTTACCAGATAAGGGGCTGTTTTCTGCTGATACATTAAAATTGGTTGCTTTCATCCTTTAGTGAAATGTGCCTTGCCTGAAGAGGGACCACTTGGAGATGAGAGGGCAGAGATTGTCCATATCGCTGAAGAAGAAGCTGTTGAGGAGGAGGATGAGGAGGATGAACTCAAAGATGAAGTTCAGAGTCAGTCCTCTGCTTCCTCAGAGGATTACATCATCATCCTGCCTGAGTGCTTTGACACCAGCCGCCCCCTGGGGGACTCCATGTACAGCTCCGCACTTTCGCAGCAAGGCCTGGAGCGAGGGGCTGAAGGCGAGCCTGGGGTTGAGGCTGGGCAGGAACCAGTCGAGGCTGGGGAGAGACCCCCTGGAGGGGAGAACCAGCCTCAAGGGCACAGCATCAACGATATCCTCATGACTTCACAGACTCTGGACACAGTGCCCCTAACCCCAGAAGTGGTGGGGCCTCCACCACAGCTGCCCAGGTACCATCCACATCCCCCTTGGCTGGGCTGTTCTTCAGAGGTGGAATAAAGAGGAGTCACCTTGATCTCAAAACCTGTTTTTTGTCAGCATGGAAAGACTATTTCCCATAGTAAAGTCTGAATTTAGATGAATAAAAGTTGTACTTCCCAGTATTTGTGGATTCTGGATTCAAAAGAAATGCTTGTTTTAGTTAACTCTGATTATCTAAATATCATCTATCTACTTATGGTTTGATTGTTGAGAGCCAGTTTTTAAACACAAACGTCCCTGGACCTTCCCTGGACTCATGGGCAAAGGCAGCAGAAACTCATTCTCATATAATTCAAACAAAGTATAATTAGGAAGTTTAATCTGATATGGAAAAAGCATGCTATAAAACCAGATAGAAGTTATTTGTAATTCTCTACTGGCTATGTGTCACTGCTCTCAGTATGGAAAATGGTTGAACCTTGACTATAAACCATTCTCCTAGGGAACTAGACATTTCCCTTTATCAGCACCACTTGATATGGGGGAGAAGTGACTAGACTGAAGCCAGTTTTTCTAGCTTAACTGGCTGAAGAGGGAAACCAAAAGGAAAAAGAGCCCTTCTCACCTGATCCCTAATTTCAGACGTGATCTGGATCAGAAGTGTGAAGCCTCTGTAAAGAATTTGGCACTGCCGTGCTGTTTACTGTCTCCTCACTGTTATCAGAGGTGCCTTTTCAACTTACTTTGAATATTGTGTCTTTCTGAAGGAGCCCTCCTTGTGCACAGCGTCATGGCTCCCCAGGAATGGATTTACCAGTTACCATACGAGAAGTTTCTTCAATCCCTGATCAGATCAGAGGAGGTAATGACCAGCCTGAGCTTTCTCTCTTTTCCTATGCTCCTTTCTAATGGAAACCCAGGCATTCTTTGTGATCCTTGGACATTTTTAGGAACTTGCCCTTTCACCCTTTCTGTACTTCTCTCTCATACTTTTTTTTCCTCTTCTCTGGCTTCATATTTATTAAATGAGACCTCATGGAGGTTGGCATTATGTTGTAGTGGAAAGAACACAGGCTTTGGAGGCAGATCAGTCTAGGTTCCAGCCACGTTTCCTCACTATGTGAGGTTTATAATACGTGCAGGTCTATTTTCATATCTACAAAATAAGGAGACGAGCACCTTGAAGTTGTGAGTAGACCCTCAAAGTAACTTTCCACTCTTCCTTAAAACCTAAAAGTACTAAAAAAGTAATAAATCCGTATGATAGGATTATAGAATTAACTTTTCAGATTCAGTAAGTCGCCTTGCATTGCCTTCTGAACAGTTTTATTTAACCTACCTAAATTTTTTTTCAAGTATTTAATAAAAAAGACTGTATAAAACACTGATTAGATTGCCACCTGCCTCAATAGTAGCCTTGCCATGAGGTAGGAAACACTAGGGACTTGTGGATGCTGTATCTAACCAACAGCTCTTTTGCTTTTAGAGCCCAGAGGCTCATCAGGACTTGTAAACAGCAGACAGAAGAGCTATGACCACTCAAGGTAATTGGACCTTGTGTAGCCTCTTCCTCAGAAGCAGGTGGATATCCTAGTGTTGCTTCTGCTTAAAGAAGCCTCTCAGAGCATGTGCCATTCCAGAGAGCAGAGGAGAGCCGTCATTCCTTCTTGTTCTTATTTCTCCTAGAACTTGTGAGCGACACTGAACACAGGGCTAAAGTTGATGTTTAAGAGTGTTCACATTCCAGATCAGAAAGGAGTGCTCTCAAATTCAGCTCACCCTTAGTACCAGAGGAGAAGGCAGGAAGGTCAAGCCCGCTGTGCATCTTAGTTACTTAGACACACGTGCCTCTCTGTTCCCAGTCATCTCATGAGCATTGTCAAGGTGGGCTCCTCCCTACAGTGTCCAGTAAATCATATTTCCTTTGGGAGGTGTTTCCTCTGAGATGATAATTGAGCAGAGAGACTACCAGCACCCCACTATGCCCTTGACCACATTAATTTTCAGCTGGGACTGAAATTTGGCATGGGAACCAGAGTGGTGTGTTTTTTGCAGTGCCCATATCTTGCAGCAGTAAGCCAGGCCCTACATCAACCAAGATTTGTAGCTATAAAACTGATGAAAACAGTTACGTTCTCTTTTTACATCTAGTTTTTTTCTCAAGGAAATCTCATTTTCTTTCAAGGATTAGAGCCTAGATTATCTTGTAGGAAGATAATGGTTTGTGTTTCTTTAGGGAGGTAATTTGGTTTTCCTCCACAGACACCACCACCATGGGAGCAGCATTGCTGGAGGACTGGTGAAGGGGGCTTTGTCTGTCGCTGCCTCTGCATACAAGGCCTTGTTTGCTGGGCCACCAGTCACTGCACAGGTCAGTGTATCGTTTTCCTGAACCAAATCCAAGTCATCAGTGAAAATGATGGCATCTCTCTGGCTTTGAGAGTAGCTTGGCATAATAGAAAGTATAAACTTTAGGTTTAGTTTTTCATTAACACATGACTGCACCACTTTCTAGCTGTATGACTTTGGCCAAGTTTCTTAAGGGAGGAAAGGAAAAAGACCTAATGTTTGTTGAGGACCTGCTATGTGTGGGGAGCTATCCAGGTGCCAGCACTGCCAGATGAGTAAGACACTAGTCCTTGCCTATAGACAAGTGTGAAACAAGCCCGGTAAACAGACATGTATAGTGTAGAGTGTAAGATCCCGTGCCCGTATTTTTGACAGATGAAACACCCCAGCCTGGTGTGGGCCCCTGGGTGGGGCCAGGAAAGACTTCCTGGTAGATGATACCTGAACTAAGTTCTTAAGGACAAAATAAGTGTTTGCCAGGAAAAAGGGATGGAAAGGGCATTGTAGACAGAGAGTAGCCAGTAAATAGACTTGGAAATGTGAGTCTGAAAGATGAATTTGGGCTGAGAAGAGCAAGGAAAGATCTGAACAGCAGAATGCTGTTAAGTGGTTCGGATTTTATTTTACAGCTAGTGGGAGGAGCCATTGAAGAGTTTTAGGGGTATAATTAACATCAGATTTGTTCGTAGAAGGCTGGTGGACCTGATAAAGAAATCCACTTGAGAATCCATGTGTAGGTGGAAAAGAAGGGTAGGAGAGAAAAATAAAGAGAGAGAAATGGCAGAACTTGGAAACCATGATTAAATGGCCAGAAGGAAGTCAAGGATAAATCCCAAGTTTCTGGCTTAGGCAAACAATAGTAGCATTCATTAAGATATTCAGGAAGAAGGATATGTTTGGGCAGGAGGAGAAGAAAATTAGATCAGTTTGGGATAGTGTTGAATTTGAGGCACATCTAGGTAAAGTTATCTAGAGTGCAGCTGGATATGTATTTCTGGATTATGCAAGAGATTTGGCATGGAGATGAAGTCACTTATGTACAGGCTATATCAGAAGCCATGTGACTGGATGGAATTTTCCAGGAAGAAGCAGCCTTTAAGGATCATGCATGGAAAGAAGCAAAGCCCTGCAAAGAAGACTGAGAACTTGGAGGCAAATGAGCTCTGTGCTGGAGCTTATTGAAGGGAATTTTAAATGAGGACATGGCCAACAACATCAGATGCTTCAGAGAAGTGCGAATGGGTGGACTTTGAGGGTCCAAGTATGTCTCAGATTCAGATAGCTGGATACAAAGGGAAAAAAGAGTGAAAGCTAGGGATACATAAGGCAGAAAGAGACATTTAAAGATGGGTGAGCCAGTAGCAAAGGAGATTAACAATCAAGGTGAGAGAGGATAATAGAAATATCTGAGGTGGCGAGAGGTAATGAGTTATAGAGCAAAGTGCATGGGGAAAGAAGGATGGATAATTTATTCTGAAATAAGAGAGAAGAAAGGAACAGTAGAATTGGGTGTAGAGGGAAATGCCAGACTGTGCTCAGAACATTACCTACATTCTCTCATCTTAATCCTCACAACAGTCCTGCAAAATAGGAGGTATTCTCTGTCTCTATTTTCATAAAAATGTTGATACTCGACACAGTAAGTAAATGGTAAGACTTAGGGTATTCCAGGTGTTAGGATTTAGGTAGGTTATGTGTCCGCCAAAAGGCTTGGCCCAAAGAGGAAGGTAAGAGAATGTCAGCTCCCTCTTCCCAGAATCAGTTTTATTCTTTAAAAAAAAAAAAAAAAATTCTAAGAAGGTCTCCCAGGATATAATTTTCCAAGCAGTTTTTTTGTCCAGCTCCTTTGCATATCTGACTGAATATCCATTGCTAACTTTCAGTAACAGTCTCTTCTCTTGCTTATACTTGCTCCATCATCATGAGTGCTTTTATCTTCATAGGATTTGCAGAGCTTGTTTTCAGCTTTCTTCATCTGGCCAAAGAATGCTTCTGAAAGTCCCCTCTAAAGCATTCTTATAGTTCTAAGGACAATTCATCAGTTGCCAGGTTTTAGGTACAAACCATACTTAATCCAAAACAGCTTTCTTTGTCTTCCCCTCAGATGACCCGTTACTATCAGGTGGACAGGAGTGCTGTACCCTTACATCTAACTGCCTAATATTTTGAATAATTTACAAGATAAACATGTAAATTATATAGAGAATGTTTTGCTTTTCTTGACTCTACACAGCCAATAGTTTCTGAAGATCAGACAGCAGCCCTGATGGCCCATCTCTTTGAAATGGGATTCTGTGACAGGCAGCTGAACCTGAGGCTGTTGAAGAAACACAATTACAACATCCTGCGGGTTGTGACAGAACTCCTTCACATCAACAACAACGACTGGTACAGCCACCGCTATTGAGGAGTGACCATGTGTATTAAATAACTTTGCTGCTCAGAGATGATCTTTATTCTGTCATTGGGGTGTGAGATAGATGCCCTTGCTTACCTTTTAATCTGATGAATCTGTATAGAGCTCATCACTGAATTGTCAAGACAATACCTGTATTACAGTATTTTTTGGAGCAAATCAAAGACCAGAACGTAAATTTTCACTTTAGACATTGGATGAGTAGTAGGAAGACAACTTTTCAGTTGATATGGATAAAATTCCTTTCTCCATTTTAGTGCATTGAAGAGTATAACTTGAACTTCCTATACAGCCTTTTTTCTTTCTGCTTGAATTGAAGTTGAGTATTTTTCTGGGTTAATGTGGATATTTTTATTGGGTTGTGTGTTGTCAGTTTTTAAAAGAAATTAACCCTGAAAGTTGTTTTCAAGAATTAACTCTCATATAATTTCTCTACCCTACCCCAAGCCTCGTAGCAAGGTGGTATTGAAATGGCACCCAGAGCATGATAGGAATGTTGTTGTTCTTCCTTTCTCAAGGAGAAAATCATTTCCCTGCAATACTTAGTAATTGGCACTGCTGTTTTCTGAGGAGCCCATTCATGCATTTAAGAATATCTAGCTTCTGGGTCTCTGCACTTAGGTGAAAGGAAGGGGGAGTGTGCTAATTAGACCACCAGCACCTATTTAGCAGTGTCTACTGTAGTAATTTTGCATCCGTTTTTCTTCTATTTAAGGGAAAAATTTTAGGTAGTGAGATATTTTGCTAATCTTGTAGAGAAGGAAATAAAACTCTTAAAGGGAAAAGTAAATTTAACAGTTACCTTTTTTCTTATGTCGGGGCAGATCTTATTTACAGTAGGGTGGGGGGAAATAGAAACATGAGACAAGTGAAAGGCAGGCTCCTGTGTTAATCTCAGGAAAGTTCAGGGACGGGCAGTTGAGTGTAGTGAGGCACGGGAAAGCATGATGGCTTTCTACATGTCTGAAGTCTCTTCTGGGCTATCTAGCCCTAGAGTCTAGAACAGGAAGAAGAGGCTGGTGTTTTGCAAAACTTGGATGGGGGCAAACACTAAAAAAATATTGGTTTAACCCCAGAATGAGTTGGGGAGAGCTTGCTTCCAGGGGTGCATGTCCTCGCTTTGTTTACAGAAGGGAATTTGGGTACAATTGAAGAGGTTACAAAAAACACTAAAATATGTTCATGAAAATGACTTCCAGAAAAAGAATCTGACCCCCAGCTCGAAGGGGGAAGGATAGCAAAATAGTATTATTTAACCCAGTTGGTATTTATAATGAATGATTTTAACTACTCATTAGCCATAATGATGTTTATTTACAGTATAACTCTCAAATGCTATTAAGCCAGGAGTCACAGTACAAGACAACCAGGCTGTTCATTATTTAAAACGTTTTTATCTGGGCTTCTGGGTAGAGGCTGAGCGGCTGGATGTGTGTAATTAATTGGGTTGATGTCGGACGCGACCTGTCTCGACCATCTAAGTCATATTGTAGGGGTCCAGGAGGGCCCTGGGGTCCGGTCGTCCGTCCCGTTGTACTTGTACATAACCGCTGAAAGAATGGTAAAATAAAGGTTCTTTGAAACTCCTCCCTGGATTGGCTGGTCCTTGCTTAAGCCTCGTCGGGCGTCTGGGAGTCTTGAAGAACCGCGAACGTCTGGCCCCCGATGTCTAGAGGGGCGGGCCCTTGGGAGAGCGAGGGTGGGGCCGGAGAAGCTGGGGCGGAGCTTCCCGAGGCACCGAGTCAAAGTTCGGGGCCAATACCCTGGCTCCAGCACTTCCGATTACTCTTGCAGCCGTTTCTGTCGCCGTCACCTGGGGGTAAGGCTGTCCCGGAACCCTTCTTTCCCTTTGGGAGGCAAGGGCCAAGGCACCTTCAGTGTCTCCTAGCCCAACACACAAGCACACGCGGCTACCAAGCTCCACTAACTGCCTCTCGGGATGTTTGGTGGGTTGAATTTCCGACCTCTCCGTCTGCTCCCACCTCCCACCCCCCACCCCGGCCCATGGTCTTGACCCGGAGGAGGGCCGGAAGCAGCTTGGCCTTCCGTGGAAGCCAGGGTCGCCGCTCCCCCACTTCTTCCAACGCGACATATTTGCTCCCCCAGAACTCTGCTAAAGGGCCGGTTGCCCTGGCCGGCCCCAGCCCGCGGCCCTCCTCATAGATGCACTCCCAAATCTCTGCTCTCGCAGCTGAGAGGAGCCCCAGATCCCAGACCTGAACCAGGTGAGGCTCCCTTTATTTCAGCCCAGGAGGGTCTGACTGTGGCTCAACTTGCCCACTCATTCTGCCACCATTCGAGTTTAGGGGCAAGAAGCTGGAGTTCAGCCTTGGTCTTCCTAGTGAAGGACAGACCTTGACATTGCTACAACCATACCCCAGGCATTTTTTCCTAACCCACCTCAGAAAGCAGTAAGGAAGAGGTTTATGCTCCCAGGATTATTTTAAGGTTCTTGGCCTCACCTGTAATCAGCCTAGCCTCCTTTTTTCTTGTTTCAAAGAATCCCTGCCTTCCTATTAAAGCCTGCACCTGCCGGGGCTCAGGAATGGAAGCTTGCCTTCCACACCTGGGCTGAGAGACCTCAGGTATTTCTAAAGACCCCTGCAGAGTTGTTGCAGAGGAAGAAAGGGCTCTTTTGGCTCCTGCCTCGCCCTACACAACTTCCTTGAAGTAAGTGACTGCTCAGCAACTTTTCCAGAAAAAAAACCTGCTCTGCCATTCACTCATGGAAGTCCCTCAAGTGAAGTGAAATAACTTCTGCTTTTCTCTTCTCTCTCGTAAGCAGATTGAGCTCTCCTACAATAATGAAAGGAGTTGAAATGCATCGCGATTTCTGACCCAAGAGTCCTGTGTAACTGCTCGATTTTCCATACCCTAGCTTCCTTAGGCTTGAACTTGCTGAAATTGTGGTGGGACTCCTTGCCAGTCTTGAAAATCTAAAATCAGAGTGCATTCAGCATCAGTGCTAACAAGCTTAGCACTGAACTTTGTTCTTTTGTCAGTGAAAAAGCCCCCTGAACGATGGGTGAGACATTCTCCCAGCTGGGCTCTCAGGAGGATGAAAACAAGTCAATCCTGCCCACCGACCCCGCCACTGGCAGCAAGGCTGCCAGCTATGCCAGCAACAGTAATAGCAAGTCTTTTTCTTCCTGTGCACCTTGTGAAAGGGCTGCTGGTGCCAGCTTTGTGACTTGTCTCACCTGCCAGGGCAGTGGGGAGATTCCTCAAGGTGAGTGGCCCAGGGCTCTGGAAATAGCCTGAATCCCGGAGAAACTCTTAGCAGCCAGCTGGCCCAGGGCCAGGCCCCTCTGAGTCTCTTTAAATGGGGTGAGTCTCCCAGCTCTTGGTCCCCCAGTTTCGGGCTGGCCAGGGAGATGCTAACCCCTCCTGCCCTGGTTGTACTCTCCAGCACCAGGGGATTTCCAGTCTCTCCGCTCCCTTAGCAACACTGTGCCTTAGGATTCAGGAAATTACAAATAACTTCTCCAAAGAAGTTAGGCTCTGATTTGCTGGGGATTTGTAGCATCACATCTGTTGATTCTTCACATTTGTTGATTCTTCACATCTGTTGATGAAAATCTCACTACCATTCTAGAGATGTCAAAGCTGAGCTGCCAACTTCAATAGCATAGACCAGTGCTCCCAGACCTGCTCTGGGGCAAAGGCAGCATGCTTCCGACATAGCTCTGTGGGGTGGAGGGCTACTTCTGGCAGGCTGGCACAGGAAACATTTGTCATGGACACTTCTTGGCCCTTCCTCTCACTTCTTTCTCTTTACAGAGCTAGAGAAGCAGCTGGTGGCCCTCATTCCCTATGGGGACCAGAGGCTGAAGCCCAGACACACGTAAGCCCCTCTTCCTACCCCAGGTCCACAGGCCATCGCTCCTGGGGGCTGTTCCTCTTTGTCTCCCTTGTTTTGCCTCTCTCTGCCCCCACCAAGTTTTCTCCATTGGTTCTCCTCTAGAAAGCCTGAGCCTCACTGGGCTCAGATGTACGAGCCCCGTTTTCTGAGAATTTTCCTGGTTTAAGAAACCTGGGGCATAGCTACCTGAGGCCACATAGTGTGGCCTGAGCATCACTGCCTCCAATAAGCATGGTTCCCTTTTGAAGACAGAGAGGACCTCTTGACTCCGCAAGTCCTTTCAGGAGGGAGGGAGTAGCCCTGGCTGCAAGTTATTTTTCCTTCAAGCTTCCCTTGCTGTGGCAGTTCAGACCTGCTTGTTCTCGTCCCAGTAGAGATGGAAAACTATCTGCTCCCTGTACTGAGGCACTTCAGTACCTCAGAGGGAGCCCTGAGTTTCACTGGGGAGCCTCTGACCCTGTTTGTCATCTGGGTCCATTTCACATGGATCCTTACAACCTCCTCCCAAGGTCCTGAGCTTCAGCCTGGGAGCCACCACCCAGCCCTCCCTACAGCTACACCAGAATCCGAATCTGACAGTACCCCTCATCAGATCCACTTACAAGATGCTGTCTCTTTAATGCCCATCTCAATTTTCAATTAGGTGGACAGATGATGTCCTATTCTGAATATTAAAACTCAGAAGTCTCAAATTTCATATGGGCCGACTTTTTTCCAGTGGTAATAGCTAGCATTTATTAAGCTTTAGCTATGTGCCAGGACCTGGGATTAGTGCTTTTTCATGCATCAGCCCATAACAAATACTATGAGGTAGGTACAGTTATCTCCATTTTACAAGAAAACTGAGGCTTAGGGTTGCTCGGAGTTACTGGGCCAGTGGGTATGGAGAACAGGGAATGAAAGCCAGGCTGCCTACCTCCCAGTCCTATGCTCCTACCTGCTCTGGGCCACATCTGAGTGTAGGCTGGTTCTCCACATCCAGGAGGCTAAATGTAGAGTTGTGAGGTGGGGTGCAGAGGAGAAGAGTGTCTGAACACCCCCTGCCTGAGTGTGCTTGGTGTTCAGACTTCTCCCCTGCTTTGGGTCCTGCTTTCCCACAGGAAGCTCTCCGTGTTCCTGGCAGTGCTTGTCTGTCTGGTGATTTCCTCCCTCTCCGTCTTTTTCCTGTTTCCCCGGTCTATCACCGTGCAGCCTGCGGGCCTCAACTCCTCCAGCGTGGCCTTTGACAAGGCTGATATCCATCTCAACGTAACGGTAGGTGGGTGCCTGTACCCCTGTGCCCAGTAGTACTCCTCTATAGCCCTTATCGAGTGTTGTGACCCTGGGCGTTGATAGCCAGGGATCTTATGGTGCCCAGAGGATGTCAGAAACCTGGGGGGAAGCAGGAGCAGCCATGAGCCCCATAACCAATTGTGTAGCGTTAGGACTCTTCACAGTGAGGGGTCAAAGCCATGGCCCGAGAAGTAAATCACAGGGTGTAATAGGAGTGGCATGCTTGAGACTCCCTGGGTGGGCAGGGCAAGACTGGATCCTAAGCCAGCTTGGTGTTTTAGTTAAAGGTGAGCCCCTCACCATTAAGAGCCCCTGTGAGGGGCTCCTGGCACTAGTCCTCAGCAGCTGAGGCTGGGGGGTTTTGAAACTGTTTGATATTTCTTTTCCAAGGTGGCCACCCCTTCCCTTTCCTTGTCTTCATCCCTAGAATATCTTGAACATCTCCAATAGCAACTACTACCCCATCACTGTGACCCAGCTGACCATCGAGGTTCTGCACCTGTCCCTCGTGGTGGGGCAGGTCTCCAACAGCCTGCTCCTACACGTCGGCCCTTTGGCCAGCAAACAGGTGACTCCCTCTCCCTGGCCAGCCCTGCCCACAGGTGTGTGGATGTGTGTAGTGGTGGGAAGCGGGCAGCTGGAGTTGGGGCTAACCCTATACGCATTTGGTTGACAGATGGTTTATGCAGTAGCCAACGAGATCTGGGATGAAAACACATAGTGAGTATCCCTTGATCTCTTCTCCCTCAGCCTCTTTCCTGGTTAGAAACCCAGTTTTAATCCCCACCAGATTTCCTGATTGCTTAGCAAACCCTGCCACCAGCATCTGGCCTGCACTCATGGCTGAGACTGAAATGTGCAAAGGTTCAGGGTCCCAGCCTCTGCCTGTTTGGACATAGATTGGAGTGAAAAACAAGCTAGAATATGGTTAATCCTTACAATATGTGACCTTGGGCTCCTCAGCTTGGATTGCTGAGAAGAATAAATGTCTTGTTTTCTGCCGAGGGATGTGCCTGGGCCAAACCAATAGGGATTGGAAGACTGATATTCCAGCAAGGGTGACATACCTTAGGGAGAGGAAGAGGGAGAGAGAAGGAGTGGAAGAGGGGCCCCTGATGGACAGGAGCCCATGGGGTGAGGATGCTGGGACCTATAGGTCTCTAAGCCTTCTGACAGGCTTCTTCTCAGTGTGAAATGTGTTCCCATGTTTGTTCTCTCTCAGCAAAATCTGTACCTGGTTGAAAATCAAAGTTCACCATGTGCTTTTGCACATCCAGTAAGTACAGCTTGGAGCCCTGGTATCTCCTCTCCCACTGACTCCAGTCTCTTCTCAGCTCCTCCTTGTGGGAGCAGAGTCCCTCAAACCGACCCCATGAATCTGTTCTTGGGAGTAGCAGGTCCAGCTCCTTCTCTAGGTCCCGCCTTGCTTATAAGTGATTAGTGTGACAGCCACAGAGCTGTCTGGAGCACAGGTGAGGCAGCAGTCCCAGGTGCCTTAGCAGAGTGGGGAGCAAAAGGAGCGGGGATTCTGAGGGAGCCAACCCTCCCCAGAGAGCAGAACAGGGCCCGAGCTTCCCTCTTCCTCCTGGACCTAATAACAAAGCCTGCTTTCTTTCCAGGGGCACCCTGACCTATACTTACCTGAGCCATTCAGAGCAGGCTGTCTTCCAGAGCTACGAATACGTGGACTGCCGGGGAAACATGTCGGGGGCCCACTTGCTGGACTCTCACCCCCCGTGACCTCTCTGCTGTCTTCAAACTCCAGGCACCTGCCAGCCTGGTCTCTATCTCTCACAACTCCATGGTGATCAAGGAAGGACTATGGTGACTTCGCCAAAGGAAAATCACTGCTTTATCATACCCTCCACCCGTACCACACACGCACATGCACACACCGTTAGCACAGGAAGCTTTCTATGGAAGTTCACACACATTCACGCACACACACACACCCCTGATTTCCACAGGAATGGAAGGCTGGCTCTTCTAGTAGCAGGCTTTTCCCTTGGTCTGTCTTGAGGGAAGTCTGACTTGACATTTCTTCGGAGGTACTTGAGTCCCTGGAGTGGACCTTGCCCTGTCTGTTCTGAATGCTTTGGTTGCCCAGCTTCTCAGGGCTGCTTGAATGTGGAGAAAGCTTTAGTTTTATCTGGCTTTAAAAACATGAGTCCTTTTCAAGTTTTCCACCCAGTGATGGGAAAGTGACTTGGAAGACATCCAGTGCTGTCTCTGTGGCCTTTTTTGGGTACATAGATGCTTTCCTGTGCCTCCTTGCTTTGTTTGTGTGACAAAATGATGGTCTGCTTCTCTCCTGGTAACTCGCCCCTTGCCCATCTGCCAGCAGGATTGGCCAAGGCCCTTTGGCTCTCTATTCTTCCTAATTAAAGATTGTCCTGGTTCCTAGGAAGACCGAGTTGTTCTCCAGTTCAAGCTTCTCTCCATAGAAGTTTTATTATTCTCTTTACAGCTGAAGCTAAAGTAATAGAGGAGGGGAGGGAGGCACCAGGCACCCTTCGGGCCTCCACAGGAAAAACAGACTAAGCCAGAGTCATTTTAAAGGATGTTTATTGAAGGAGAGCTTCTGGCTGGTGGTGAGCCCACAACCCTGAGCTCATGCGATTGGACACAGGCAGGTCAAACAGTGGGCCCAGCTGCTCTCCCCATGAAAGCCTGCAGATGTGAAGCAGTCAGTACCCAGCCAAGCTGCTGGACTCTGCTGCACCAGGGCCCACCCTCTGCTCCCAGAGACCTCTGCTTTCCTTCAGGCATTGACAGCATGGAGCAGCACATCAAGTAAGGACTGATCTAGGCCCTCACCTCTTTGCTGTCACTCAGATGAAGCCAAGCCCCAGGTATTCCAGGTGCCACTGGGCTCCAGATAGAGGCGGTTTCTGTTCTTCAGCCAAATGGAAATGGTATTTGCTCACTAAAGGTGGCTAAGGTTTTTATCACTCCCAACAAGCAGAGACATGAGCTTAGGTGGTGGGGAAAGCTGAATTTTGGAAGTAGGATGGATAGAGAGGGGAAAGTGATGACAGAACCTGGTGACTAGCTGGCTGGGGAACAAGAGGAAGGAAGATTATGCTGTCTCCACATTAATGTCTGGGTAATTGGGGTCAAGGTGGTGTTGGCAAGAGCTCAGAAGTTCAGGAAGCTCAGGCTAGAGCTTGTGTTGTGCACAGGTCACCAAATGTAAAGAATTTATATTGTATTCAATAAACTACAGTCAATAAAGTTTAAAAAAAGAAAAAGTCTCCTCGTGAGTGGAGAGGGAGCTGGTGGACATGTCCCGTCTCACAGCCTGTTTCTTAATGTCCGAGTGCATGCCAAATTCTCTTCCCCAGGCTGAGCCCCTGGATAACGTGTCTTGCCTTTCTGGATTCTGAGAGATGGCTCCCAAGGAGCTTGATCTCTCCCTTTCTCTCATTGTATATCTCTAAGGTCCCTTCCAATTTTAATATTCCTGTTCCGTGCCCTGGCCCCGATGCTTCCCTCGGGAATCACTGCACTAAGAGGTGCCTTCAGTCTGACCCAAAGCGATGTTGTGGGGACTACAATGACAGGACCCAGGTATCCTCACCAGTCCCAGGTGACAGAGGCAGCCGGGCTGGGGGACCCCGTTGTCAGCTTCAGGAAATGGTGAGGGGGATGCCCAGGCCTTTGGAGCCTCTTGGCTGTCTCTGCTCCATGGAACAGCTGAGACCCAGGAAGGAAGAGGCCTGTGGATTTTTGTGGGCCGGTCTCCCTCCTCTTCCCAGGGCCAGGTGTCCTGCGCCTGAGAGGTTGTATATGCCCTTTACTCCGAGCTTTCTCTCTCCATTCCTGCCTCCTATTATCCATTCAACAGTTGGGTGCCCACTGTGGGCCAGGCATTACACTGGACTTGGGAGGGGGGGTGTCCCTGCCTGCCACCTCTTCCTACTTCTGCCCCAGGCCTACTCTGGTGGGAGGCAACCCCTCTGTCCCCAGCTGAATCTCAGTAAGCATGGGCTAGGAGGAAGGGATGATGGCTCCTGTGAGTGCCATAAACCTGAAGCCCCCGACAGAACTATCATTGCTAAAACGGCAAGCAGTGAAGCTGTAGACTTGAGTGTCCAAGGCCAAGTCCTCCCACTGGCCTAGAGAACCAGGGACTTTCACTTTCTTCTCCCACCCTCGCCAACGCCTTCATGGGTCTTCCTGCCTCCTTCCCCTCATTCCAGTCTCACAGAGCTGACCAGTCTCACTTCTTTCCAGGAAGAAATCACATTTTATTCCTGGCTAGCCTCTTCTTCTAGAGTGGATCAGGAGAGGGTGGTTTTTGGAGTGGAGATGTTGCTGGGTGGAGAGAAGGTGGGCTTGCTCATCTGTTTTTTACTGATGGCCTGTAGGGTCTTGGGGGTCTATCTCTGGATCACCACTGCTGTATGTAATTCTTTGACTGAGAAGAGGGAAAGACAGGAGGCAAAACAGGTTAGGTAGCGGTTTCTGGGCCTGCTGGTTTCAGAACATTTTATTAAGCCTTTTGAGGCCAGAGGAATCGAAGTGAAATGTCAGAGCCCAGTCCTCATCCTAATAGGGCTAGGAATGAGCCCAGCTCTAAGCTAAGTGTTTTTGATGCCTTCTCTTGTAATTGCCACAAACAGCCCTCATGATATCTCTATTAAGGAGGTGGCATTATTCTCATGTTATGGATGAGGCAGCTGAGGCTCAGGGATTAAATCACGCTGCCAGGGAGCGGTGATCCTGATTGAGACCAACGACCTCTGACTTCAGGTCTTGCCTTCCTTGTGCTCCAGCTCTAGCCCAATCAGCACTTGAAACAACCCCTTTATTTTGCTTCTCTAGGCACCTGTCCTATCTTTCCAAAAAAAGATTGTTAACCTTTCTACTTATGCTTAGTGCTGAGCAACAGGTCCTACGTAGACATTTTTAGGGGGCAAGGAATGGAGGAATGGGCCCCTTCCCCCACTCCTGCCAAGGAAGCCTCTCTAGACTCCACACGCACTCACACATAAGCACACACTCACAGACACGCAGCCAGAATCGGCCTTCACACTGTCTCACCGTGAATCGTTTGTACTTGGTGTATTTATCTGGGCTACCTTGGTCTGATTTCCTGAAACCTGGTGATGAAACAAAGCACATGTTACTCATTTTGCAGTTTCTGAGACTGGAACAGGTCAGAGCTGGACTGTTTACTATGTGACTGGGGAACAGGTGGAGGGCCCTACCTGGGCACTGCACAGACTGAGCCCACCTTGAAAACTCTCAACTAGGAAGCTGCATTGTGACTCCCTGTTCCAGGCTTCACAGGTCTCGGTATATCTGCTGTTAAGTTCATACCCAACCCTCTGACCACCCTCATCCCCTCTGTCACCCTTGCCCTAGAGCAGCGGTCTCCAACCTTTTTGGCGCCAGGGACCGGTGCTCCTATGAGAATCTAATGCCTGATGATTTGAAGTGGAGCTGAAGCAGTTATGCTAAATACAGAAGCTTTGCTCACTCACCCACCCACCGCTCATCTCCTGCTGTGTGGCCCGGTTCCTAACAGGCCACGGACCCGGTACTAGCCTGTGGCCCAGGGGTTTGGGGACCCCTTCCCTAGAGGAAGGGCTGACAACTTCTCAGCCAGTCCCTGCAGAAGTGTGCAGCCTTCTTTGCAGCTCTAGGTTGCAAACAGGCTCAAAGAGAGTAGCCCCCAAGTAAAGGCCAAGGGTGCTAGGGAGAGGCAGAAAGGGGGTGGTGATATAGATTCTGGACTATAGGGCTGGGATGAAAGCACGGGGCTCTCTCCTTGAACACCTCCCCTTCCCAGGCCTCTCACTTACCAGTGTCTTGAGGGATTTTCGGCCCTCTTTGGAATTCGTCGTCAAAGTAGTTACAGTGACTTTCATCTCGATGAGTCCCCACTGAGCCAAGCTGGGGACCAGGTTTCTGGGAATCCTGGAGATTGTGCTTGCAGGTGTATCGAGTAAGAGGGTCTTGGGCATTTTGTTGCCTTGGCTGAGGTGGCGGCTGTGGTGGCGGTGGTGGGGCTTGTGGCTGCAGTGGCTGCGCCTGCGCCTGCGCCTGCGCCTGCGCCTGTGGCAGCTCTGCTAGCTTCAACAGGGGTGGCTGTGGTTGTGCCGGGGGCGGCTCTTCTCGTGCTGGGGGCGGCAGTTCTCGTGCTGGGGGCAGCTGTGATTGCATCACTGATGACTGTGGCTCCTGCTGTGACCCCTGAGAAGACTGGGTTTTTTTCCCACTTTGGTATTCCTCCCTTTTGAGTTTCTTCAGTTCCTGGCAAGAGGCCCCGGGCAAGTGACATCCTCCTCCCTCCCACCCAGTTATTCATCTGCCAGATACCACAAATGAATCCATAGGTTGAAATGGCTAGAGGGTCTCTATGTTCCCTGGAGTTGGAGGGGGAGGTTAGAGAGAGAGGACTATGTCCCTTCACACACCACAACATCCAAGGGCTGTTTCTCTGGTGACAGAGCCCTCTGGCTCAGCCCCTGCCCAGGAAACAGAAGTCTCTGAGCACCTACCTCCTAGCTTGGGAGTTTTGCACTGAAACAATTCGCAGTACAGAAAGATAAAGAATAGTTTCTAGCAAGTGCTTTGAAACAGCACTGTCCAATAGAAATAAAATGCATGTCACGTGTAATTTTAAATTTTCTAGTACCCACATAAAGAGTAAGAAGAATCAGGTGAAACTAATTTTAATAATACATTTTATTTAATCCAATATATCCAAAACATGTAATCAATATGAAAATCTTACATTATATTCTTTGTTTTTTACTAAGTCCTCAAAACCCAACATGCGTTTTACACTTAACAGCACATCTTATTCTGGACACTACATTTTCAGCAAAAATAATCAGATTCAGATTTATAAAATTACAATTGAAAAAGTAGATTCACATGTTTAAGTTGTTCCAAATATAGTTTTCCAATATATAAACAGTATTAGTTTTAAATTTTACATTTAAATGAATTAAGTGTATATAAAATCTTAAATTCAGTTCCTCAGTCTCACTGGCCACATTTCAAGGGCTTGATAGCGCATAGGCTGGTGGCCACCCTATTGGACAGTGCAGCTTTAAAATCTCCCAGGACTGAGTCCCCTCAGTAAGTCTCAACCTAGCACAACAGCAAAGCTGAGTCACTCCAATACATGCACAGTCCATCCAAGAGAAGGTCAAAGGACATTGCTTTCCTCCTACCCCCAGCAAAACAACATTCACCAGATAATAGCTTCCTAGGGGTCTGTCTTCCCTCCCCATTCCCTTCCTGGCCCTGGAAGGATCCCAATGAACCTGGCCCCTCTCATGCACCTGCTCTTGCTGTTGCTGCTGCTCTTGCTGGGCCATCAGCCACCTCCTCCGATCCAAAGCCATCTGCCGGCGGCGGGCCTCCCAGTGGTAAGCACTTCCCATGATGGTGGGGGTGGCAGAAGGCCCCAGGCACAGCTCAGAACACTGCCACTGCCCCCACCACCTCTGTCTCCTCTCACCCCAACCCCACTGCCTATCACCAGAACCACCTCATAATGTGGCCACTGCCAAGGCAACTGGGTAGGACCCCCTGCCTTGGGGAGGAAGGAGGTGTTTCTCTCAAGCCTTCTAGGGAACATCTGTAATGTATCTTTCTCTGTAGGGCCCTGAACAGGTAGAAGACACTTCCCACCTAGTTCTGAGTCTCAGTAGGCCCCAGGAACAATTCTGAAGTCAACTGGCTTTTCTCTTTGGTTTCTTCCTCCCACCCATCCTCCTCTGGTCCCCTACTGATCTCCCTCCCCCAAAGGTATCTGGAGTTAGCTTTCCTACAATCCTCCATCTCCTCCCCTTGTGCTGAGTCAGGAGGAAAGGAAATACAAAATCCAGGTAACTCCAGAGGCCTGAGCCCTGTGAAGGCAAGGTGGCTAACTGTAAAGTGACCTAGTCTTGAGATTTATAATGCAGGCCACAAGCCGAGTGTCTACCTCTTCTTCTGACCCTGCAGACCCTACCTCACCTCTGGGGGCTTCAGTTTCCTTGCCTGTGGAACCAGAAGGGTATTACTTCTTCAGAGGACTTGTATCAGGACCAAACGGATCAATGGATGAGAAATGTACAAGATGAAAATTGTTGAGCTACACAGTATTATTGTCCCACCTGACTTGTGTCCCAAGTAGGTAGAGTGGCCGGTGTGTGTGTGGGAGCGGCAGGGGGAGGAGGGGATCATTTCTTCTTGCCCAGGAAGCTTCTGGGGGCAGGATCTGGGTAGACTATTGACCTACCTCCTACATATACATGCCTTTAACCACAGATATAAATCTTTTTGGAAGGAGCAGAGCCTGAGTCCAGCTTCAGGGCTAAGGGCAGGGAAAAGGTATAGGTGAAAAAGGGGCTTTATACCCAGCCCCAGCCTGTATGGAGGGAGGGTGCAGGGAGCCCTTGAACTAGAGAACAGGTGCCTGGAGAGCCTGTCAATTCAGGCAGCTGGTATTGTGGATCAACTTGGGCTTTGAAGTTAAACAAAGACTCAGATTCAGGTTCAAAAGTGGTTGTGTCACCTATTAGCTGGGGGGACTTAGGCAGGTCACTCAGTGTCTCTGAACCTTTCCTCTGAAGCTTGTTAGAAGACCCCAGGGAATGCATGGAAAGTGCCTGCCCTCACAATGGGGACCTGGGGATGGCCAGCTGGTAGGGATGCCCCAGCTCTGCTGAGGGGCCAGTGGGGCACTGAGCCCTTCTGGATTTCTTTCCTCCTTTGCTAGTTCTTTCTCCTCCTCCTAGCACCCAGGAGCATCATCTGTAACAATAAATGACAGGAGTTTCCAGATGCAAAAGATGAAATTGAGGCTTGTCACTGGACATTTATCTTCATATGAACTAATTCTAAAAATATTTAGATGGAAATGATAATAAGAGGAAGAGAAAGGCATTTGACCTCCCAATCATTAAATGTGCAAAGGAGGAAATGGCTTCTTGTTTGCATCTCTTCCTCTCACTTCCCTCTTACTCTTCTCCTACCCTAGAAAGAACAGGGATCAATCGGATGGGGAGATGCTCAGGGTGGAGGAGGTGGGCTGGGCTGAATTTAGGGAAGTGTTCCCAACTGTCTGAGCAAGTCCTCATGCCAGAGGAGGCGTTTTCAGGGTGAATCTGCCAAAATTGTGCCCTTTCTCTTCTTTTTGAGCCCCTCTCCTGCTGCCCCTGTGCACACTACCTCTCCCAACCCCATCTCTGACTTCAGACTTCCCTCTAGCTCCAGGATTCTACTCCATATCTCACTTGACCCCTTCCCATCTCGATTTTAACTGATATTGGCCCTCAGGGAACTTCCCATGTGGTCACCGGATTGTGGCCACTTGCATTTTTTTGAATGACTAGAAGTTAATTTTTATTTGGCCACTTGCATTTTTAAAGTAAGCTTGGTATTAGTCAAGATCCATAATCTTTTGTTATGGAAGGAATAAAGTATAGTTAGAAGCAATGGGCCAGGTAAGTCCTATGAAATACCAACTAGGTATTACTAGGTATGCAAATGTGGTCTAGTGCCTCTTTCTCTCTGATCAGTTTCCTCACCTGTTGTGATGATTAAAGGAAATAATCCATGTCACGCACTTGGTTCAATCATTGGTCAGAGTGCTGGCCAGCAGCAGACCTCTTAAGGGTCTCCTTTGTTCAAATAAATAAAGGCAGAACTCTTCATTCCACAGGGCAGACATTTACTGACTTCATGCACCCTGTGTGCTCTGCATGAGCCTGAGAGACTGTGGGGATACAGAGGATGTACAGGCTACAGGGCCTGGCCTCAGAGGGCTTACGCTCTAGTGAGAGAAACAAGACTGGCCACGAACAGGTATGGACAAAAGGGGTTCTTTTTGGAAAGTAACCTCGCAGGGTGATCTGGTTGTAAATTCCTAACTAGGCGGGTCGTGGTTAGCAGCCGTCAGACCTCTGGCATATGACTTTTTAGAAAAAGGTTTAACTTTGCCTTGAGCAAGCCCTGTCCAATGTTTTCGTGCATCTAAATGAACACGCCTTTGAAATAAGCTTAATCACCCTCAAGAAAACACAGGATCTTGTTAACTATCCCGTAACCCAATCCTCACCTTGCATCTCCCACCCTCATGTAATCTTCCTTACCTTCTGTTCCCTCCTGGGTCATTCTGCAGAGCATCTGAGATCTTGCCTCCCGGCAATTGTCATCAGTTTGGGCTCAAGTAAACTCGTAAAAATTGTCTACAGATCTGGATGTCTCGTCAACACGACGAAGGCAGTGATAGTGCAGAACAGCACATGTATCGGGCCTTTGTAAATCGTGAGGTAATCACTTGTAGGAGTTCAGAGAAGGAAGAGAAAGTGTCAGAGACGAAAGCTTCCGGAAACATTTCTAGAAGTTAATTAGTCCTGTGTAGGATTGGTAAGGAAGGAGACAGGACTGAGTGGCATCCGCCCAGCCATTGCAACCTGATATAATCTAAGCACCCCTGAAGAGATGTCACAAAGAGACAGTGTGACAAAAAGGATAGGAAAATGAAATCGTAACTCTCATTTGTACATGGAGGCCGGGTTCTTGCATTTATTACATAACTCAATATTAACTCTTTAAAGGCTGCGTTTGAGGGGGGATTAGAAAAAGGGGAGGGGAAGTCATTGTCAGACAGGGGAGCCTACCCCTTCCTGCCCACTAGCTTCCCTGTTTACCACCAGCCTGCCTTGCCGCCTCCCTCTCTCCCTCCCCTGCTACAAAACTAGCCACCTGGTTTCCTCCGAGATGCTGGAAGTCTCCTCGAATCCCCGGAGATAATGAGACCTTAGGAAATTCGTTTCTTACACTCCCATGTTGCGGGGTGGCAGATTGCAGCGGGAGCTAAGGCACAGAGGTGGAGCTGAGCACGGTCAGTTAGGAGAGGGCAAGACAGCAGGCCAAAAGGTAGGGAACCCCTACTCCACTGAGTGGCCGCCGAATGCCAGCCACTGGTCTAGGAACTTTCCATACTTTCCTTTTTAGATACACAACTCAACCCGAGAAGTATGGTTATTCTAAAAGGAAGAAATCAAAGCACGGAAAGGTTAGTTGATTTGCCCAATGTCGCCCGGCTAGAAATTAGCCAAACTTGGCTTTGAACAAATGTTACAATGGCTATGAAACCAAAAACACACAGAGAACTGAAAACATACAAATCGTCTTACCCGTCTTCAAGAATCTTTGACATTTCTTTAACATTTCTCCTACATCTCCTGGGCCTCACCCAGGAAGGAAATTGTCACTTGATTATCTGATAAAGGATATGAAACTGGCAATTTCACCACACCATCTTTTGTTGTCAGGGAAGGTGTCGATGAACAAATGGGAAGGAGGAGGTGGGGCAGGGGAGGGGTGAAGGAAGGGACCCAGCTTGTCAGAGTAGCACCAGGTTGCAGGCCTACCTCAATCGCGTCTCCTTTAAATAGGAACTCCAGTCCCCAGCCCCAGCCCCAGGAAGCCTTCCTCCATTAATGACCATTTTCTTTCCTCACCTCTGCAGCCCTTTCTCTCCACAAGATCACAGCCCGGGATCTACTAGACTAGGGGATTCGCCGCAGAGAACATTCGAACATTCATTCATTGAACAATCATACGTGGAGTGCCTGCTAGGTGCGAGGCACCACTCTTAAGTTCTGAGCATATAATCCTGAGTGAGATGGATAAAGATCTGCCCTCATAGAGTGTACATCATATTGGGGAGTGGGAAGAGACGGGCCATGAATAAAGAAGGTAATTTCAGATGGTGATACATGCCATCAAGGGAAATAAAGCAGAGACGTGTGCTGGAGACGGGGAAAAGGGACTACTTTAGATTGCGGGGGCTGGAGGCGGTGGGAAGCGTGTGCTCAGGTATTCCAATTGGTGACATTAGAGCCAAAGTTTAAGTGACAAGGAGTCAGGTAAGCATTCTAGACAGGACACACTAGCCAGGACCCACCTGCTTCCTCCTATTGGCTCCCTCACCTGGATCGGATTCCGGCTGTCGTCGTCATTGCTCTCCCTCAGAGCTCTCTCTCCCATCAGACTGAGCCCTGAGCCCAGGGGCTGGTGTCTCCTCATCTAGAGCTCCACAGTGCGCAGCACCATGCCTGGTACATACTAGACAGTCGGGAAATCTTGCAGGAATTCATGAATGCGTGACGGAATGATTAGATGTACTGGAGGGGGAGGGGGAGGTCCCTGAGTATGGGAACCAAACATTTACTCCTAGCCTGGGAGTTTCTTGGTCTAGGGTCCTTGAGTCCTTGGAGGGTCTGTTGATACTGGAGTGGCCAAGAATGCCTAGAAACCCTGCATTTCTATGCAAGGTCTGGGTAGTATTGAACTCACAGGCCTTTAGCGGGAAAAAGAGACTTGGAGAAAAACAGAGCCTAGGGGCGGGGATGACAATGGAGAGAGAGGCCCCCTTTGAGGCCTCGCAGGCTGAAACCGTGGGCTGAGTCATCATGAGTCCCACCTCTCGCTAGCAGACTGGCTTGGACACAAGCCACTTCCCCTTGGGAATCTCGGTGTCCTTGGCACGCGATAAGGGGCTTAGATGATTCCAGGTTCCTTCCTCATGACGGTCTATGCTCTGGAGTAGGGGAGGGTAGGGGATGCGTGGAGCTCACCTAGGAAGTGGCTGAGGACATCCTTGCCTCCACAGCACAGCATCCTAACCAAGTACTTGTCTGAGTGCACAAATGAAGAGAGGTGGGGCGGGAGAATGGATCCTAGGAGCAGCTATCGGCTTGGGAATCACAAAAACCCACTTTTCGATCTCAGCTTTGTTTCTTCAAGAATAAAATGAAAAAAAAAAAAAAAAAACACAACCTACCTCTTAGAATTAGTGCAGGACAGAAATGTGTGAAAGGGCCCCTTTGGCCGTACCCTTCTCCCCTACTAGGGGCCCTTTCAGAGGCCATGGGCCTAAAACCAAGTCCCAGCGCCCAGCCAAGGGCCGGAAAGGGGTAGGTGCTGCCCCCCGGTGGTTATGTTTATCACTGCCTGATTCCCGAAGAAAAGTGGAAGAGTAGGGGGTTAAATTGTACAGGTAGGTTCCTTTGCCTCTCTTCTGGAGTCTTCCTTTCAGACAGGGCCTTTTATACAATTTGGGAATCGTAACTCCACCCTCTTCAAGTTATCTTGTGGAAGGTGAAATCAGATTTAAATGAACGCTCTTTGAGCAGAAAATTCTAATTTCAATTATATTTCCCATACTTTCACTTTGGGCCAAATAATAGGTGCCGGGAAGGCTGAGGCCGGAGGAGGCTGCAGGGCAGGAAGGTTATGAAGAACTCAGTCGCAGCCATGCTGTGGTGTCTGTGGGGACAGATCCACATGGGAACCGATGTCCGGCATCCATTTGCACGGGAGCCTGGCACTTAGGCGAGGCCTTGGCTGGGGAAGGGGACTTGAGTGGTCAGCAAGAAACAGCAACGGGAGCCCTAGAAGCTGATAATGCCCGAAGAGCAAAGGTGAGGGAGGAGGAACAACCAAATTAGAGGCGGAGAGGTGAGGCCGGGGGAGAATCAGGCCCATGCTCTGAAGGGAAAGCCGCGACTGACCAGTCATCCGAAGCTGATGGGCTTTCACAGCAGGAGCCAATCTTCGGCAAGCTGATCTGTTTGATTCGGTCTTTTTTATTTGAGAGAATGCTCTGCCGAGTCACCAATGTTGTCTCACGTACATTAAGAGGGAGTACGGCCTCAAATAGTGGTTCTCAAATTTGCGAGTATATCAGAATCATCTGGAGGACTTGATAAAACACAGATTGCTAGGCCCCACTTCCAGGATTTCTCAGTCAGTCAGTCACAGGCGGAGAATGTGCCTTTCTAACAAGTTCTCAGGCGATACTGATGTCGATGGCTTGGGGACACTTTAAGGGACACTGGCTTGGAAGTTCCAATCCCGACTTTAGTATTTCCCAGTGAACCCTTGGGTGAATTACTTATATTTCCCAGCCTCGACCTCTTCATCTGTAAAATCAGATGATAGTACCAATCTCACTGGGTTATTATGAAAATCAAATAAGGTAAAATAAGTGAAGTACTCATCAAAGGGCTCGGCACATACAAGTCCTCTATACCTGGGAAAGGCTATTATATTTCAACCAATAACAAAACATATGGCCCAGAAAGCAAGTCTCATGTGGAACATCTTCCTCAGATAAGTACAAAGCGACATATACAAATCGACCTCCCACTGCTTTTTCTTTTCCAATGTATGTGACTTAAAGTATTGCTTCTCAGTCTTTTACGTGCCCATGAATCCCCTGTGGACCTTATAAAATGCAGATTCTAGTTCAGTGGGTGTTATGAACTGAATTGTGTCCCCCTG